>NC_134101.1:19006942-19306942 GCF_000715075.1 Nicotiana tabacum | reverse complement strand
CTGCAGCAACATCTTCATCAATAAATTTTTGAAATACAGTAAATGTAATACCTGTATTATTAGGTAAAACAAAAGGTACTTGAGGTGGGTATATGACTTTAGTAATATTACCACTTCCATCTTTATAAGATCTTTCTAAAACCTTTATGTAAAGCGGTAAATAAGTGGTTATAAACCAATGAACAAAATACATAATTTGATTATGTAAAGCAGAAGTTTCATAAAATTCTTGAGAAATATTATTTAAATCTTCTTTACTATAAGTATCAAAAAATTAAGTTTTAAATCGGTTCCATTTATTACTAAAAAAAAAATCCTTTTGAACATATTTTCTAGCTTGTGACCCTGGACTAAAATCTATTTGGTGTGGAATCATTAAACATCATTGGGGTTGAAATCCATTTCGGATGCAGAAGAAATATCCTTATCAGAAATATTATCATTATCCTGAACAATATTTGTTTGAGGGTTAATCTTAACCCTTTCAACATGCTTATCACTTTTAGTAGAAATAGTATGTAAAGATGCAGAACGATTTCGAGTTGGTCCATAGACTGGTTCAACTGGAGAAATATGTTGAATTGCAGATAAAAGTCTATGATTGGAAAATGAATGCCTATTATAATTAGGACTAATAGTAGGCAAAAGTCTATTATTAGAAAATGACTGCCTATTATAAGTGAAACTATTATCATCAAATTGAATGCAAATCCTACCATCCGGATTTTCAGTAATATGAGAATATTCAGTATTACTGACAACATTTGTTATTTGACTTGGGAATATAACTGAATCCAAAGTCCAAGTAGTTGGGAAATTAATTTCTTCCCACTTAATAGGTCTTCTTGCTTATTTGGGTCGGTTGTTCCGTTGTACTTAATAATCTCAGGCATGCGGAACTTCTTAGGGATCGGCTTTGGAGCTGCGCTTGGAGGAAAAGAATTTTGAACAAAATTCTTGGAATCCAGGCCTTTTAATATCGGCGGTGCCCCTGGATTTGGTCGACCCTTGAATTGTAGGTTTCCACATTTTTGTCGTTGGCTTCGATTTGTTTCTCTCCCGATTCTACCCGTTTTGTCAGCTCCTCGAGCATCTTTATGATATCGGAGTTGGTCCCCAATTCATTTCCATTCGGCCTCTCCATGACCAGTTTATTTCTGCGGGTGACTTCCGGGGATGGCACGGGCTCAATTCTGCTTGGCACACGGCTTTGGTTCTACAACTGGGCTATCGCTGCCTGTTGAGCCTATAACATTTTGAAGATCACCCACAAATTGAACCCATCACCTTCACCGATGTGCGTATTTTGGGCAATCGATCCCCTGGGGACGCTGTTCTCGGGATCGGTAGGCAAATTTGTATTGATGGCCACATGCGAGCTAGCGTCGATCGGGTTTGCGGCTGGAACTCTGCCGAGATCGACGGGGGGCACCTCGTTATTGGGTGCTACATTGTTGTTCTCGCCATGGTTGCCGGATTCGGCATCCACGTTTAGAGGGGCAGACCGGGAGTTCGACATTTCAACTTTAACCTGGAATCAAAGATACTCCAAAGAAAAAGTGTAAAATATGGTGTGTTATGGAAATTTGTATCAAATTGCCGCTATTATCCTTAGCCCCACGGTGGGCGCCAAACTGTTTACCCTCAAAATCGGATCACAATTAAATTTGTAAGTGGTTTTAAGGATACGCGAATTAATTTGATACAAAGAGATAGATTAAGTCAAATTAAACAAACAAAGATAAAACAGATTCAAACTACACGAGGGGATAGTTCCAGCCTTAGTGAAATATTTATCCTAGATTCGGGCTCGCTATGGCCAGCACTGATGAACAAGAGAAAGAGCTAATAATAGAGAAAATAATAATATATTACTTTGGAGTGCGTGTTATTATTTGTTTAATGAATTATCAGACCCCCTTTATCTAGTAGGGGAATCCTATTCTAGGTACAACTCTATGAAAAGTAAAAAATCCTCTGATTAACTGATTGTCGGTTCTTCACCGATACTTGTCGAGATTCTCGCCGTGATATCCGGCCGGTCACTAATATTACGGCCTTTCGTTGGCCGTGATCGATTGCCTAACAATGTTCTTCGAAGTCGTTCAAGGTTAAGATCGATTCCGAACTGTGATCCCGATATTCTCGAGGGCGGGCGTTATGCCCCCGGATTCTGACTCGATGAGACTTTTGCCTCGATTTCGGTCCCCTGTCATCATGTCTCGAACTTAGCTTATTTTGTCAGAGATCGGAGTGTACCATGAACCCGATTTTACCCGTATACCGAAGCTAACTAACTTATATATGACAATTGACAGATATGGAGTGGATTGAGCATTTGTCAGTTAAAAAAATAAAACGACGGCCGGATTCCGTCACCCAGAGCGTGTTTAGCAACCACTAATTAAAGATGGAGTGGACTTTGAGGAAATTTCACTGCATACAACTTGCAGGTCTCCTCATTCCAAAAATGATGTTGGTGTTGAAAATTAACCTATACGACGAAACATTATAAGTTCTTATGCAGGCATTATTCAAACATGATGTTGGTGTTGAAAATTAACCTATAAGACGTAACATTGACTTAATTATTTGGTTTATAAAATAGATTAAATTAAATAAATATAGTTGGTGGCCACGGCTTGGACTTCTACTTATCTATTGAATTCCATATTGGACCCGAATCACTTCATATTTTGGGGATGGACAAAAGAGAGTCCATTAGATAAGGAAGACTTAGCGTGAGATGTATGGCTCAACTGGTATGCCTCTGATCTATCTTACTTTTAATTGGTTCTCGAAATGATCTGGAATTTTTATAAAAAAATTAACTAACATTTGGTGCCAATCATTAATTGATAGCGTCTCCTTGGAGAGCACTCCTGAACACATTGTTGCGCTAGCTCTTGCTTCTGGGGTTCAATGTTAAATGGCTGCTTCTAAGGAATTGTTAGTCATTTCCATTAGGTGATTGGTCAATCAGCTCTGCTTTCCGTTAAGTTTAAAATTTTAATAATGATCAATAATCTAAAAGAAGCCTTAACTAATGACATCTCTTTGTGTGCAGTAAGCAACAATATTGATAAAAGGAAAGAAAATCATATTCAACGGCTATGTATTTTGAACTTTGCTTCTCATGGAAAATAAATCAATCAGTCAAAGAACAAAGAAGAAAAGTTAATCAGTCAGCCTTGTCAAAGATTCTCAAGAGCGCAAGAATGGAAAGAGAGCTAATCACGGCTAGAGAGCAAATCCAGAAGAATCTGCAGAAGCTCAAATCAAGGAGAAATGGAGGAAGCAATTCATCAAGATTAACAATGAATCTAGCTACCATTTCAAGCTAGATTCATGAGACTACCATTGAGTCTTTCTCTTAGATGTATATGTCTCACAAGGAAAGGACTCCTAAAATTGCTGCCATACAATCCCAGAAGACAAAGAAACAAAAGACTCGTCAAGCTATAAAGGAAGAAGTAGAAGAACATCCAAATGCACGCAACTACATCATTTGTTTCTAAGCCTTTCTAATTCTTAGTACAAACATTATATTCCCGAGTCTACAAGTGTCACAAAAGATAGGAAGAGTTAGAACACAAAACGAGAGTTGTGTCAATATTGGAAAGTATCATTGTTGATGTATATCGTTGGTGGTGAACGTATTAAAACCATCACTGCTGTAAACATTCATTAAAGATCTAAGAGAACCCTTGTGACCCAAGGGAATTGGACGTAGGTACTACACCGGTACTGAACCCGTATAAAAACTGTTGTGTCTTCTTTACCTTTCTGTTTCGTTAGTTTATCTCCACTGCAATCAATCACCGCACAAAATCTAGTCGACTAAATTCATACTTAGTCAACTAAGATTTTAAATAGATTACAATTCACCCCCCCTTGTAATTTCACTTTCATCATCTTTTCCTTATTATCTTCTTCTCTGTAATCATTGTTAGGCGTATATGTATTATACATGTAATGAGTGTGATTATATCTCCCATTCAGCTTGAACCATGCATGTGCAAGAAGAGGCGAATCTAGGATTTAAGTTTTATGGGTTCAACTTTTAAGATTTTTAGTATTGAACCCATTGTATTTTTAAAATTATGGGTTGATATTGCTATTTATTGTAATATTTATGAACTTTTACACATAAATTTATGTTCCACATTAGATATACTGGATTCAGTTGAACCCGTTGCTGATACATTACATCCGCCTCTGTGTGCGAAGTGTATTTGAAGTTGAAATTGAAAAAGGATATTTGATTCAGTTGTTGTTTGGATATGGGAAAAAAGTACCTGTCCACTATTTCAAACTTCAAATTCTCTATTTCAAATTTGAAATTAAAATAAAAGACCAAATTGATAAACAAACACTTTTATCCACTTCAAATATTGGAAGTTTTATCTATGTCCATTTAGAGATGGCAGAACCTAGTAGTGACTGTGCATAAAAGCTCTTTCACTAGCCAAAATCTTTGGTTGCTGTGCTGCTAAAGTCGAATTCGAATACTGGTTATGCATAAATTTTGGGGCTGACTTTGGATACTGAATTCATAATCTACACTCTATTTGTACTAAGCTAGAGAGTTTAGGTTATTTATCATATTCTTTAGTCATCTTTCTTTGCAACTATATATCAGGATATTGGAGAAGGTGGAAGTTAAAAGTATAAGGGGCCTGATCCTGAAAATGCTGCTACTCTAGTAAAGCAAGTCTTGGATGCTAATACAGGGGTGAGATGGGATGATGTTGCTGGACTGGATGAAGCAATGAGGCTTCTACATGAAGCAATGGTACTCCCATTGTTGATGCCTGAATTTTTCCAGGTTCTTATCTTTCTAATTAGAGTTTATGTAATGTAGTAATAATTCAAATTGTAAATAATTTTATAGTATCAGGTTAAGTTGAGTATAACAACTAGTAACTCTCGTTATTGTAAATAATTTTATAGTATCAGGTTAAGTTGAGTATAACAACTAGTAACTCTCGTTATCAAGACTAATATTGTAAAGTGGAAAATAGATTGGATTTAACTTTCTTTGTTCTCATGGGAGACAGACTCTCCCGCATCAAGGTTTTACACTAAGGGCCAGTTGCTTTCATTATCTCGCTTGTCCTTAGTCCGTCTAGCGCCTTTTCATTAGGTTCCGCCGTGAGGGTTAGGTTAGGCAAGAAAGGGATTGGATAAAGACTGGTTCCAATAGGGGACGTTTATGCCATTACCACATGATAGTAGGAAGAAAATGCATAGGAGTTGTTAAAAGGTCCCATGTCAATCCACTAGAACTAAACTTTCTCGCTAATTTCTTTTACGCTGTTATTGTAATTTCACCTATTCCCCAACTTTTATAGGATTGAGGCGTAGTTATTGTTAGTGCTATTTCACCTATTGTAGCAGGTTAATTACTTGCCTTATATATTATTCAGGTTACTAATGTCAGTTACCTGTAATAATATATTGATGAAGCACCTTATTTCCAGATTAATCTTTGAGACAATGACTACTTGTAGGGAATTAGGAGACCTTGGAGAGGAGTTCTTATGTTTGTTCCTCCTGGCACAGGGAAGACACTCTTGGCCAAAGCTGTTGCTACAGAGTGTGGGACAACATTTTTCAATGTTTCTTCGATTAGTTCGATGCTTGTTTGTGTATGGGTCAAAATCTATCTTTAGAATATTTAAGCCAAGATAATACTGAGGGAAGAGTTCCCAAGTCGTCGTTTGTCGAAATGGCCTGAGAAGCGGCGAAGTCTGTGGTCGAAGAGTCAACGAGAGGTGTAGTCAGGGTGTCAACATAGGTCGAAGTCGAGGTCGAGGTCCAGTATCGTTGACAGAGCTATAACAGCTAGTTTTCAAGATCGGATACTAAAGAGAATATTCTAGTGGATATTCTCTGTACTTATACTATTAGGGTTTCTTAGGAACATGTCCCATATAAATAGAAAATGAGACAATAATAGAGGACATGTGATATTCATTTGTAAAGAACACACTTTGACTTAAAGATTCGACTCTCACTTGCTAAGATACAAATATCACATTTTCACTGAGATTCTTGTCCATACTTTTCCACTAGATCCGAGAATAACTCGAATAATCAAAGGATTGTCTATCATTCATTATTGTCAGGAAGAACATCCATTTATTCCATCTTTTTTTGGGTGAATCATTCCCTCTATTTACTAAAATGTCATTTATTGTTGTTCATTGTTATTAAATGCAACATTATCAATTCTGATTTGTGGAATGCTTACTACACATCACTGTAACACTGACCGACCACATTTGTATGATATTTATTGCTTCTTTAAGAACCTCATCTAAGGATATTATTATTAGCTAAGATTAACCCTTACTTACATAAATCTAATTATTTGAACCAAGATCCATATATTTTTTAGTCAAACAGTTTTAACTTGCCCATGTTCATGCTCCAAGTACAATTTTCATTGATGAGGTTGATTCTCTTTGCTGTGCCGAGGGTAATACTTTTTTCTTTCTAAAGTTTTCACATGCATATGCCAACAAAATTAAATTTCTCATTGTCTTGCTGTTGTGTTAAGGCTTATTTTCATATGACTATGGATATATTTGACTTCTAGGCCATGTCACGCATCTGCACGTCTTTCTTATCATTGGCGGAGCCATAAATTCTAATAAGGAAATTTGAAAAATTTTGTTATAGTGCCACACAAATGGGATTCAAACCTACAACCTAAAGCAATCTAGAAGTTTCCTGATGTCAAGGGGATTCAACAATTTTATACATATCTTAAATATAATTATTCACGTAAAGAGATCCAATTGAACCGCCTTCGGACTATGTAGCTCCGCCTATGCTTGTACCTAGACTTTCAATAATCTAACAGAACATGATTGTGAATTCAATTATCTGAAGTTAAATTGTTTAATCCTAGTGCTAAAACTTCATCAACTTTGCAATTGAATTTCTCAGGGCTTCTGGCGCGCATGAAGTAACCAGAAGGGTGAAGGCTGAAATTCTAATTCAATTAAATGGATTAAACAACTCCACTAATAAAATTGCAGGTAAACTTGAAACAATTTTAGCAGCAACAAATTTCCCTTGGGATCTTGATGAGGCACTAAGGTTAGTTTTATTCCTGTTCCTATTCATGTTTGCCTTTGTTTCTGTTTGTTGAACACATAATTAAATACATAAAAGTGGTTAACGACTTATCTAAACTTTTAGAGAAGATGGTCATATAATTTAACACTGTCCACTTGGTGGATCCAACTCTCCTTCATTTCCTAGTCTCTTCATTTCTCCAAGTTTCTACTTAGATTTGAGACACTTGTCATGGTTAAAAATTAATGGATGAGATTTAATTAAATAAATTAAAACACTAATCATGGTTAAAGTATTTAATTTTCTCCTTTATCTATTTTCAAATAACATCTTTTACAATCGAATAATTATAGCTACACATTATCTAACATTCTTTCTCTCTTTCTTGTAGTAGTTTTCTTTCCATGAGTTAATTATTTTTCACTTCTACAAAATCTTCTTACATTCTCATTAAAAAAATAAAAAAAATATGAGAAGAAAATTTCAAACATTTGACAATAAAAATTAAAGAACGGTACAAATCTACTTTGAGGAAAATACAAAATAACAGAGAAATGGCAACTCAAGTTGAGCCTCAAAATGGATTTGTATCGTTCTTTATATTTTTTTTAATCAAATGTTGGAATTTACTTCTAATATTTTTTTATTTTTTTTTAATGAGAATACAAGAAGATATTTTAGAAGTGAAAAGAAAAATTAACTCATGGAAAAAAAATCACTACAAAAAAAGAGAAGGAATATTAGATAATCTTAGATACTACTACACAACAACTTAGAATAAAGCAGCATGTTATAGATTACAAAGTAGCATCTCAAAAAGCAAAGAATAAGAGCAGTAATAAGCAAAAATAGAGGGGGAAAAATGGTAGAATTATAGCAAGTTTACCGTTAAAAGAGACAAAAAATATTATTTGAAAATAGATAAAAGAAGAAATTAAATACTTTAACCATGAGTAGTATTTTAATTAATTTAATTAAATCTCATCCATTAATTTTTAACCACGATAAGTGTCTCAAATTCAAGTAGGAACTTGAAAAAATGGAGAGAATAGGAAATGGAGGGAAGTTAGATCCCCAATTGGTGATAGGAAGCAACTTGAAAAGCGGATCTATCTTCCTGATTTTGAGAACGGTAAGGAGCTTATCAAGATAAACTTGAAATCCATCCGGGTAAGCTCTCGTTATTGTTATGTTGGTTTCTTAATTTGATAGTATTTTGTGCTTCTTTGCTATAAAAAATAACTTCATCTGTATTTTCATCACATATCTCTAAACATTCGAGGGATTTCTTACACAAATATTCAATTAGTTCAAACTTGTTCGGTATATGAATAAGCATTATACTTAAAAATTATGATTTCACAATATATATATATATATATATATATATATATATATATATATATATATAGAGAGAGAGAGAGAGAGAGAGAGAGAGAGAGAGAGAGTTTAATTCAGCATACTTATATTATTACTATATATTTGTTTACCCTCAAAATCGGATAATAATTGAATTTATAAGCGGTTTTAAGGATATGTGATCCGATTTGATACAGAGTGATAAAACAGATCAATTATGGAAATAAAAAGATAAAAAGGTAAATGCAAACTACGCAAGTTTGAGCAATCCTTGTGAGATTAATTTTCCCTGAGCTAGAAATAATATTATTGATGTTGAAGTGTAATGAACTATGACAAAGATAGAAATAACAGTATATTGCCTTTTGATATGTATTACAATGTCCTTTATGAATTGTCAATTCCCCTTTTATATATTAGGGGAGATCTACCCTTTGAGATATTATTTTATTGTTCTATAAAAGGCAAAAGTGCTTGATTTGTTGACCGTTGATTCTCTTTTTGAGTCGTTCCGTGATTTCCGTCACAATGATTGGTTAATGGCGAGAATAACGGACTCATGTCGGATGAGTTGGCAAAACTTTCTTCGGGACCGTTTGAAACAAGACCGGTTACGCCTTCGGCAAACTCGAGGGCAAATCTGATAGTTTCGATGGCTAATCGATCATAATCACTATGTGCCAATCTTGGCTGGTGATGTTAGTCGTCAGATCGATCTTTGAGCTCGACTTCACCCGATCACAGATATTTCAACCCTGGCCTAATCAAGGAGTTCAGAAGCTCGATCAAATATCGAGCTCGGTTTTACCCGTATATAGATAGTCCCCTCATTTTTCGGAGAGTAGATGACGAGAAACTATATGAGACTCAGATTCTCACTTCGGTATATCATGACGCAAGTGACAAAAATATGACGTCAAAATCCCCTTATTTTTCGGAGTGCAAATGATGAGAAACGATTCGAGCTTTCGATTCTCACTTCCATAAATCATGACGACGAATTCATGACGTAAGTGATAAGAATGGTGAAAACATCCCGTCAGTCCAGTCTTCGAGGCACTAAGTGTGTGTCAATTAATGGTCGGCCATCTTGGGATGTGAACTGCCGTTTGGGAACACTATAAATACCCTTCAATCCATTCATTAGAACATTTTCCATTCCAACTCTTGCTCTCGCGTTTTAAGAGAACTTCATTATCCTCATCTTCTTTTCTGGTTTTAAGCTTAAGAACTTCCTTCCTTGTTAGTTCTTTGAAATTTCTTCATAAGTTACCTGCTAGTTATACCTACTCTATCCTTTACCAACATCTTCTTCTCTCTTCTATCTTGAAGAAATGGCAAAAACTTCAAAATCTGTTTCTCAAAAAGAAAACCCCTCTTCCTCACGATCATCTGTTGAGAAAAATATTTCGTCTATTGCTGCTAAGGAACCAGTACCGGAACCTCCTCTAAAATTGTTCTTACCTATGGGGTGCCTAACCGGTGCTGATTTTAAGGTCGAGAAGATCTCCTCGGTGCCGGGTCGATGTGAGCCGGTTTCGAGATATATCTGCTCGGTCACCCAAGGAAGCCATTACCACCCACGTGGAGGGTTTTTTAGTGTTTATACTTATCCCTTCACGTTGGGACCCTTGGACCCTGTCGTCGTCGCCTTTTGTAAGAGGTACGAGGTGATCCTTGGTCAAATTCACCCCTCGTTTTGGAGGATAGTAATTATTCTTCACTTCTTTGTGAGCAAGATCGAGGGGTGTCCCCTCACCATTGATCATTTAATGCGTTTGTATAGTCCCCGACTTTATCGAGGGGGACTAATCAAGCTTGCACGTCGGGCCAGTAAGGCCCCATTCTCGAGCATCGACGAGGATCGGGATCGAGGCTGGTTGGGCCGATTTGTGAGAGTGAAGACCTCAGATTTAATCCCAGCCGAGGATATGCCATTTCCTGAAAAATGGAACATGAAACGTAAGTAAAACCTTGCTTTCAAGACTTATTTTATAGCTTTTCCTTTTCTTTCCTTCTTCATCGATATTTTGTGATGGTGTAGCTACTGCTCGGATGCCTAATGCAGTACCCCGACTCAAGGAGTGGATCGAGGGTATCGCAACACAGAGATCTTACTCTGAGAGCTCATGGCGTGAGCTTTCGAAGGGCCGATTGGAGGCCCGTTCTCATGGTGAGATTTTTTCCTTAAGTTACATTCGACCTTACTTTCACGCCGTCGATTTTTAACTTGTTTTACTTTCCTTTCGCAGATTTACCGAAAGATGTTGAAATGAGGCCTCTGTCTAGTGATGATGATATCTTCGCCGATCCCCCTGCCTCGGGGCAAGATAAAGAGAAGAAAAGGAAAAAGTCTCCGAGTTCCCCAAGCCCTAAGAAGAAGAGGCCAAAGAAAAGATTGGTTCGTAAACCCAAGGGAAGCACCAGTGGTCGTGCATTGTCCCCAGATTCACTCCATCGACTGAGGGACGAGTCCGATGGGGAAGGTGAAGCTTTTGATCTTGTGGCCAGTATGCTATCGCAGCTCGAAGGGCAAGGGGCCTCCGAACCAGGGAGAGGCGAGGCCGAATTTCATCATGTCAGGGAGACCGAGGTAGAGGCCGGAGTTGAGGCTCTCTGAGATTTTGGCAAAGCCCCATAGGAAGCACTCGTTTCGATAGAGATTACCGACTCACCCTCTCTTATAGAGTCGATGTTTAACGAGGCCCAGGTTGTAAAAGGATGCCCCTTCGAGGGGGTCCATAGATCAAACGATCGTTTATGTGATTTTTTCGACGGTGTGGATTCGACGGCTACGGAGTACGCCATTGGATTTGGCGACCTAGAGATACCGAGGAAGAGCTCTCCCTCAGAAGCAAGCGGGCCTTCCTCCAGTCCAAAATTGGTTGATCAATTCCCTGCCCCGAGTGCATATCCTGATCGGAAGCGCACCATTGTTTTTTCACTTCCGGAGGATGCCCGGGTTCTCTCCACCCCTGTAGGGGTGGCTAGCTATCTTTCGGTGCCTGGTGACTGAGAATGATCAAGCTAAGATGAACGAGGTGGATGCACCCTGCCTTTTCAATGAAGCGCAACAGGCGCTGAATCGGGTAACTTCTCATTTTTCTAAGTGAATATTTGATTTATACTTAGATTATTTCACAGATGTTTTAGTGTTCCCCTTTTTGCTCGTAGGCTTCGGTGCTTCATCGCAAGGCTTTTTTGAGGTACCAGGATAACCTAAAGAAACTCGAAGCCGGAGTTCGAGAGCTTACCGAGAAGAGAGATGCCTTTAAACTTCTTAGTGAGTAGCTCGAATGGAGACTAAGAACCTCCATGCTGAGCTGGATGTGGCCCGAAAGGATCATGCTGAGTTGGTCGAGTAGGTAAAAGTTTTCGAAGTAAGTGATGATGAATTTGATTTGGTGACTGATGGTCAAAATCCGCAGGTCCAGCAAGAACTCGATTGGATTGCTCAGCTCCGAGCTGAAATGGACATAATCAAAGTTGAGACCGAGGAATGGAGAGGCAAAATGGATTGCTTGGCCTCGGAAAAAGAGGCTTTTCAGGCACAACTAACTTCGACCGAAATTCAGCTGAGAACGGCAAAGGATAGGGATGAGGTTCAGACAAAAAGGGTTGAGGAGTTTCAATCTCGACTCGGTTCAGCCGTCTCAGATCGAGATAATCTGGTCAAGGAGCTCAAAACGGACAAGTCGGAGATCGTCGTGGCCAAGTACGAAGCTGCTGAAATGGTGGCCCAGTACAAGGCTGATGCCAAAGCTGCTCAAGACCAATCGAAAAATATAGCTGAGCATACGAAGTGGCAATCTCGAAGGCAGGCCCTCGAGGAAATTCACGCTCGGGGTATTGACTTATCGGCCGAGATCAAGGATGCCAAAGTGCTTGAAGCCGAGGCCAGGAAGCTGGCTTATCTCGAGGAAGAGGATTTTGAAGAATCAAGTGGATCCGAGGATGGAGAAGATCCTAGAAATCTAGATGACGAGGCGGGTTCCGGCCAAGATCAGGTGGCCTCTGTTTAATTTTGTTTCTTTTTGTACTTAGTATTTTGTGTCGAGGTTGCTCGACCTTTGTAAAGACAACACTTCATAAATATAAATTCTCTATTTTTGATAATTTCTCGAGTTCTTTCTTTGCTTTTCATTTTACGTTTTTGCAAAGATTGAAATGCCTTAGCATTAAATAGTCATGTTTGAACATGCTTTGCCTTTCATTTTATTATCTCTAGAGCATCGTAGGATCTGGTATGTCCGGGAACTCTTCCCGAATACTCATATTCTTTAGGATACGACTCGCCGAGAGTGAGTTTTGCTCAGGTTTTCGTCAGCTTTTGCAACCTCGGGTTTTGTTAACTCGGAATGGCCTTAACCTTTAAATTCGGGCTTTGCCAAATAAGCTTCATGCCCTCGAGTGTTATTAACTCGGAACGACCTTAACCTTTAAATTCAGGCATTTGCCAAATATGTTTCATGCCTTCGAGTGTTATTAACTCGGAACGGCCTTAGCCTTTAAATTTGGGCATTGCCAAATAAGCTTTATGCCCTCGAGTGTTATTAACTCGGAATGGCCTTAGCCTTTAAATTCGGGCATTTGCCAAATAAGCTTCATGCCCTCGAGTGTTATTAACTAGGAACGGCCTTAGCCTTTAAATTCGAGCATTGCCAAATAAACTTTATGCCCTCGAGTGTTATTAACTCGGAACGACCTTAGCCTTTAAATTCGGGCATTGCCAAATACGCTTTATGCCCTCGAGTGTTATTAACTCGGAACGACCTTAGCCTTTAAATTCGGGCATTGCTAAATAAGATTTATGCCCTCGAGTGTTATTAACTTGGAACGGCCTTAGCCTTTAAATTCGGGCTTTGCCAAATAAGCTTTATTCCCTCGAGTGTTATTAACTCGGAACGACCTTAGCCTTTAAATTCGGGCATTGAAAAATAAGCTTTATGCCCTCGAGTGTTATTAACTAGGAATTGCCTTAGCCTTTAAATTCGTGCTTTGCCAAATAAGCTTCATGCCCTCGAGTGTTATTAACTCGGAATGGCCTTAGCCTTTAAATTCGTGCATTTGCCAAATAAGCTTTATGCCCTAGAGTGTTATTAACTCGGAACGACCTTAGCCTTTAAATTCGTGCATTGCCAAATAAGCTTTATGCCCTCGAGTTTTATTAACTCGAAATGGCCTTAGCCTTTAAATTCGGACATTGCCAAATAAGCTTTATGCCCTCGAGTGTTATTAACTCGGAGTGGCCTTAGCCTTTAAATTCGGGCATTGGCAAATAAGCTTTATGCCCTCGAGTGTTATTAACTCGGAACCACCTTAGCCTTTAAATTCGGGCATTGCCAAATAAGCTTTATGCCCTCGAATGTTATTAACTCGGGATGGCCTTGGCCTTTAAATTCGAACATTGCCAAATAAGCTTTATGTCCTCGAATTTCTTTTAACTCTAAGTGGCCTTAGCCTTTAAATTCGGGCATTGGCAAATAAGCTTTATGCCCTCGAGTGTTATTAACTCGGAACCACCTTAGCCTTTAAATTCGGGCATTGCCAAATAAGCTTTATGCCCTCGAATGTTATTAACTCGGGATGGCCTTGGCCTTTAAATTCGAACATTGCCAAATAAGCTTTATGTCCTCGAATTTCTTTTAACTCTAAATGGCCTTAGCCTTTTAATTTAGGCAATGCCTACAGTCCCAGAGTGAAGTGAATGTTCGAACTCGGATTAAGGTGGCCTTTGGGCTCGATATCTTTAGGAAATTCCTTGAAAGATATAAGAAATATTTTAAAGGACAAGATGTTTATGTGCAAGGAAGAATTTTCTTTTTTATTCTTGTGCACATTAGTTGTACATGTATACATGTTTTGTGCCAGGGCTCGAGCGGTCTGTATGGGCACAGTGTTTTTGACCGTTTGACACTAACAATAAATCCTATTGATCGAGACCCTTCAATCATGAAGTTTCTTTCCTTGTTGAAGTCGATATCCGAGGGTATTGCCCCCAGTGTTTGGGGTATACTGAAGAGTGGCCTCGAATACTATTGTGATTATTATCACCGGTTCGTAGTCGGCCTTCAATTCTAAGTTAGCACGATTTACTTATTGCCTCGTTAAAAACCTTACCGAAAAACCCATTTAGGACAAAGTTGGATCAAGGAAAAAAGAGTATAACGCGTGCTTTGAGACCTAGGATCTCGTATCATCCCTTGTTGGTCACCTGCAAGTGTTAGTTTGAAATAAACAATAAAAGAAAGAACAGTGTTGTACCTTAGCAGTAATATCGCTTTAAGTGAGTTATATTCTAGTTGTTCGGTAATTGCTCACCATTCATTATTCCGAGCTTGTAGGACCCTTTTCTGGTGATCTCAATAATTTGATATGGTCCTTTCCAGTTTGGCCCCAATTTCCCTTCGTTCGGGTTTCGGGTGTTCAGTGTAACTTTTCTCAGTACTAAGTCCCCGGTATTGAGGTATCGAAGGTTGGCCATACGATAAAAATATCTCTCGATTCGCTGTTTTTGGGTGGCCAACTGAACTAGGGCGACTTCGCGCCTTTCATCTAATAGCTCTAGGCTCGTATTTATAGCCTCGTCATTTGATTCCTTCGTTGCATATCAGAATATGATGCTCGGTTCTCGACCGATATTAAAGCTTCAGTGCCATAGACCAAAGAAAACAGGGTGGCCCCGATACTGGATTTCGAGGTAGTAAGGTATGCCCATAGGACCTCGGGTAGCATTTCTTTCTATTTTTCTTTAGCGTCGACCAACCTATTTCTCAGGTTTTGGATTATAGTTTTGTTGGAGGATTCTGCTTGTCCGTTCCCACTAGGGTGATAAGGAGTGGATAAGATCCTTTTGATCTTATGGTCTTCGAGAAACTTGCTTACTTTGCTGCCTATAAATTGTTTCCCGTTGCCGCACACAATCTCGGCCGGTATTCCAAATCGGCATATGATATGGTCCAAGATAAAATCGATGGCTTCTTTTTCTCTGACCTTTTCATATGCTTGTGCTTCTACCCATTTAAAAAAATAGTCAGTCATAAATAAAATAAATTGAGCCTTGCCAGGTGCCCGTGGAAGGGGGCCAACAATATCCATCCCCCATTTCATGAACGACCATGGAGACAAGACCGAATGTAGCGACTCTCCTACTCGATGAATCATCGGAGCATGCCTTTGGCATCCATCGCATTTTTGAACGAACTCCTTCGTGTCTTTTTCCATATTGATCCAGTAGTAACCAACTCTAATTATTTTTTGAACTAGTGATTCGGCGCCCGAATGATTTCCACAGGTACCTTTGTGGATTTCCCTCAAAACGTATTCGGTATCTCCTGGTCCCAAACATATCGCGATCGGGCCATTGAACGTTCTTCTGACTAAGGTTCCATCCTCGGGCAAACTAAATCGGGCTGCCTTCGTTCGTAGGGCCCTCGATTCCTTTGGGTCCGAGGGCAGTTTTCCGGTCTTGAGATATTCCACGTACTTATTCCTCCAGTCCGAAGTTAGGTTCATTGAGTTGATCTCGGCGTGGTCTTGTTCCACCACTAATCTCATAAGCTATACAATTTCCCTCGAGTTGATCTCCTTGTCTTCGACCGACGATCCCAAGTTAGCGAGGGCATCAACGTCATTGTTTTGATCCCGAGGTATATGTTGCAAAGTCCATTCTTTGAACCGATGTAATGTTACCTGTAACTTGTCCAAGTATCTCTGCATTCATTCGTCCCTGACCTCAAATGGCTTATTAACTTGGTTTACCACAAGGAGTGAGTCGCACTTGGCTTTGATCACCTCTGCCTCCAAGCTTTGGGCTAATTCAAGGCCTGTAATCATGGTCTCATATTCGGCCTCGTTGTTAGTCAATTTCAGAGTCTTAATAGATTGCCTAATTATTTTTCCTGTTGGTGGCTTTTGTACGATGCCAAGACCAGACCCTTTTGCATTTGAAGCGCCGTCCGTAAAGAGGGTCTAGATTCCCGAGGAAGTCCCTGAGTTAATCAATAACTCTCTTTTGACCTCAGTTATTAAGGTCGGCGTAAAGTCGGCCACGAAGTCAGCCGAAATTTGGGACTTAATGGCGGTCCGGGGCCGGTACTCAATATCGTAACCACTTACTTCAATGGCCCATTTGGCCAATTGGCACAAGTGTTCGGGCTTATGCATTACGTTCCTTAACAGGTAAGTTGTTACGACACATATAAGGTGACTAGTATATTATTTTTGACTAATCTGCCAAGTTTTAGAATTTTTGGAGTTTATTTGAGTAGGTCGGGGTGACCGGGCAGCTAAAAGCAGTAGTTGATGAAAACTGCAGTGCTTCGTGATCGCAGAAGGATATCCGCATTCGCATAGAACAAGTTCTTAGGTGCCTCTATGCGATCGCATGGTAAGACGCGCGATCGCGCATTTTTGGTAAATTTGTTCTCTGCGAACACCGATATATAGATACGATCGCGGCTCTACAAGTTAGCCTAAAAAATTTTAAAACACTGGAAAAAACCAACGGAAGCCCACACATACACAAAAAGAAGAACAAACTCTCCTACTCCCCTAACCCCAAAATCATCTCCAATTTTGCTCTTGCTTCAATCTCATTGCATCACTCACTTGTCATCCTCAAGGTATGTGAATTTCTCCCTTGACTCTCACTTTCTCAAATTCTTGTTGCGAAATAGTGGAAGAGCAGCCATGTTTTTAAGGTTTTAGGGCATAATTTCAATTTTTCAATTAGAAATCTTGTGTGCTATGCATGTTCTTGCTTGCTGGGTGAGGTTGGTTTAGTGTGAGGGTTTTATTGTGAAAGATTTTTCGGTGAAATGTGTGCTCAACTGACTGAAATAAATGAACAAAATATTTGTGCACACACCCTGTTTGATGGAATGCCCAAACGAACTGTTACTGGGCGGGGAAGAAGACCCTCGCGATCGCGATGCCCATTCCGTGATCGCGTAGGTCTAATTCTGCTGAGAACCAAAGTTTCACATCATGATCATGTATATCCTTCTGCGATTGCATAGCTTTATTATAGCTGGAAACACAATTGTTCTTCGCGATCACGTGCCCAGTTCTGTGATCACGATTCATTGAAGCCCAGGCAGCAAAACAGTAGCTTCACCATTTTTGATCCTAAGGCCTTTTGATCTCTTTCTTTATCCTAAATACATCCAAATACAATGCTTTAAGTGTCCATACAGGTATTTAACATGTTTACTCCTTTTTTAGGTACTTTGAGCTCTAAAATGTATTCGGCACCAAATGAAAATGTTCAAGAATATGCCGAACAAGTTGCCGAAGAGGAGTACTTTGATCGGGACATATTCTCATCATTAAGATGTTCCCACCGCTACGACAAACAACTGTGTAGAAGTATGATTAAAGAAAGAGGAATTCTCTTGACCGACCTTGAAGGTCGATGGCCCGAGTTCCATGGAAGATTAATATCGAGTGGATGGATTTGCTTTGCGGAAGAGCCAAGAATAGCCAATCATGAAGTGATAAGAGAATTTTATCAAATGCTGTAGAGACCGACTTCAAGAATGATTAGGTTGTTACTATCAGGGGCAAACAAGTCCGCTTTGATCCAGAGTTGATAAATGCACATTACAATCTTCCCAATGCTGACAACCAGATGTACAGGGAAAGAGCTAAAGACATGGGCACACAGTGGTTTGTAGACCATTTGCACGGTAGAAAGATGCCAAACTGGATAAGAAATCACTCAAGGATCGAGTCTTCTGAATTCACTGCCGAGGTAAAACTTGGCTCTCCATTATCTGTGCTCGAGTCATGCCTTCATGTAATGAGACCGAGGTGACACTTGAGAAGTCAAGGGTGATTTGCGCAATCATAGAGGGCACACTAGTGAATATGGGACAACTTATTATTGATGAGATTGCAGAGGTTATTACAGAGAGGACTAAGAGTTTATTCTTCCCATCCCTGATCACTCATTTATGCTATGAGGCCGGGGTGGAAAAGAGGCCTACAGAGAAGGAAAAGAACCTAGAGAAGCTCATTCATCCAATGCTGAGAAAGGGAGCAGGGAATGCACAGAAGAAAAGAAAGATTGATGTAGCATCTCCCTCATTTGGCCAGTGTCCTGACACCATCACTGAGATACCCGATTCTGCCACAGATGCCACAGAGCCTTATGCTGCTATTGTACCACTGGATCAGGGACCTCTCACACTCAGGTATATCTCTCGCCAGGTCTATGGCATGGAGACACAGGTCTGCCAGCTTATAGCTGGTCTCCCTTCTAGACCGTCTGGAGAGAGCACATCTGCAGGTCCAGCTGGCCAAGGAAAGGGTCCAACTTTGTCAGATCTTGCTAAGGAGAATCAAACCATTAAAGCCAAATTGGGTAAGATTGAGCGGTGGCAGCGAAAGCAAAAAGAACATGAAAAGAAGAAAAGCAAGTTCTTGACAAAGATGATGAACACCTTGAGGAAGTTTTGTGGGTCAGAGGACGGCGACGAGGATGACTTGGAGCTCTCAGTTCCCAATACCTCCTTCTCGGAGTGATGCCATTCAGGGAGCACCTCTTCATTTTAGCTTGTTTTGTTTAGTTGCATTGGGGACAATGCAACAATTTAGGTTGGGAGTGGCTCATATATGATGGATATATGTGGAGAATGATCATTTTTGTGAACTCGTGTAGATTAGTTGACATTTGTAGTTTATTAGTAATATTTTGTAATTTAATTCTAGCATGTTAACATTAGCATTTTCTTGTTAGCCTTTTATTTTTCATAGTAGTATTAATGAAACTCCTTGGTTTTTCTTTATGCAGCGGTTCCTTTCCAAGGAATTAATTTGTATTGAACCGGGTGACTTTTCCCTATGATGGATGGCATGGCAACTTTCTTAAGGGATTAGTCTTGTTTAGTTTTGTTTTTGAGACTTTTGGATTGTTTGGTACTAATAAAATTAGTCTCTTGTATGTGAAGTGTGAATTAAGAATACCCCTCCGATTTTTGGTTTTAAATTGAAAAAGTAAGTTGCATGGGGAAGAATAATTTTTGTGACAACATTTTGGCTCATTTGATGACTCTTTGCCCACTAATTGGCATGATATTGCTCTAAATGCTCTTGTTCATAAGTGAAATTGATCCATCTTGATTAGTTCATGTGCCATGTGTGTTAGTTTTTATTATAAATAATTTTTGTGTTTACTTCTATCATCAAGAACTTGCCCAGTTGGTATTTCAATGCTAATGTTAATTATGTGTGATTGGAGGGATGACCTTAGACATTATTTGTAATCTTTGAAAAAGCCTCTTCAGCCTTTCAAGCCTACCATTGCATAAATATTATCACTAGTTTACCCTATTTGAGCCTTTAACCTTTTCTTTGGCCAGCTCATTACAAACCTTTACCCTTTTGTGAACCCGTACCTCCTTAAGTATTGAGAATGAGGCTAAAAGCCTAAGTTAGGAGTGTTGGTGTCAAGTTGGAAATTGGTAAGGTTGTACACTGAGGGTAGAAATATATACCTCAAAGTTATTCATATGAAGTTACTCAAGCTCCAAAAGAAAATAGTTATAAAAAAAATAGAAAAATATGTATATATATAAATATGGAGTCTTGAGAAAATGACAGAGGTACTGTAAGGTGGTTCCATGTTGGTAACTAGATGCCAATAAGGGCTATGTGGTTTAAAAAGAAGCAAAGTGCAAGAAGAAAGACAAATGTGAATAGTGTTCAAGGAGGGTGTCGTCACTTGTATCCAAAATACTTATCCGACCCTTTCCTAAACCTACATTACAAGCTTAAAGCGTCCTTATGGGATCTCCAACCGAATGTTCTTGAATAGGCGGTGAATTAAAATAAGGGCAAGCTTATGGCATGATAGTTTGTAACACTTGAAATTATTTGTTGAGAGTGAGTGTCTTTGTGCATTTGTCCCTTGTGTTGTTATTGTAAATATGGTGATTTTGGAACTTTTCTTTCTTGTGAGGGCACATGAATTAGGATGGATTGGTGACATTGATGTATCCCGGAATGAGTAAATTGAGCATATGTAGTAGACTAGTACTTTTGAGTCACTTCTTGAGGCTTTTTTTTGTTACTTGATCATTTTGAAATTCCTTTGCATTTCTTGAGTTTGTTTCTAAATGAGGGAGTTATTTGGTTAAGATCCACATGCTTGAGCCTAATTACTAGTACCAACCAAAGTCACTAGATTGTGTTTAATTTGAACATTTTTGACTTGAAATGATGTTTGGTATGCCATTGAGCTTAATTGTTAATTTTATTGAAGGATGTTCTTAGTTTTTAAATTGCTTGAGGACAAGCAATAATTTAAGTTTGGGGGTTTGATAAGTTGGTATTTTACCCACTTATCTCTTCTTGATATTTAGGCTTTTGTATGATTTTGTTGAGAAACTAAGGCATTTATTGAGGTTTATTGGCATATTTCAGGTATCAAGTGATTTAGAGAAGATACGGAAGAAACCAAGTCAAAATGTGCAAAATTGAGGAAAAATGACTGCTGCCAGATAATACTCTTCGCGATCGCAAACAGTGACACGTGATCGCAGAAGGCCAGGAGGTAAAACATCGCGAACGCAAGACTAGTTCAGCGAACGTGATGAAGAAGCTGGTCAACTGCTCTGAAATGCTCTACGCGAACGCGTGATGTAGTCTGCGATTGCAATGCTTTATAGCATTACTCTTCGCGATCGCAAGCCTTTTTTCGCGATCGCGATTCACAAATCTGGGCCGAAATATGGGTAGTTCTGGAATTTCATGATTTGACCCAAACCATTTAATACACGACCTAGCTCTTTTGTAAACATCTTTGGCTTATTTTTCAGTTCCTAGACTAGAGAAGACAAGTTTTGAAGCTATGGTTCTTGCACACACATTTGGGTCTTGAAGATTTGAAGCTTTTGGTTGAGAATTTCTTACTCATTTATGCTCATTTCTTCATTTCCTTGCTTTGTATTGAATATTTAAGTGTGTAGTAGTTTTTCCAACACTTGAATCTTGTTTATTAGAATATTCATATTTAAAGTGTGGATTAAATATCTTGTTGTGCTTATGTATTGAATGATTTTTATTTATTATGAAGTGAGTTATTATTTCTTTAATTATTCTTGTTCTTTAATGTTTCCAAAGGGATTAGCTAATCCTAGGACTCGCCCATTAACTTTGAATTAATTTTGGAAAAGATTATTTGGGGTTGGAAAAGATTAATTCACAAGAACTTGAGGCTTTAACCGTCACTTTATAGATTCTACTTAGGGATAGGATTGAACTACTTGTAGCCGTATCCGGGTGTGCTTAATCTCTTAATTGTTTTAGGGATAATTCAATTAGGAAGCCTTGTTATTCTTCGAAAGAAGTTAATATAGAATTATTACACGAGGCTAATTAACATAAACTCGCTCATATTTGTAAAATCGTAAAATACATTGGATCGTTACTTGAGTGTAAATCCCGATGCATCTATGCTTGTAGCCATTGATAATTTTACTTGCTTTCTAGGTTAGTTTATATTTTCGCATTTAGCTATAATATTTTCACCACCAAATTCTAAGTGTTTGGCATTGCATAACAAGTGATAATTCTCTTACATTCCTAATCGCCCACATATTGTTCTCTGTGGGATTCGATCCCGACTCATAGTTGGGTAAATTATATTGCATGCGACCGTGTCTATTTACCTTTTAGTAGTGGATTTGGACGTCATCAGTAACTCGTTCCCTACCATTGATGTTGTGGTCCCTTCGCCTATGTTTGTTACCTTTGTTGATTTTTCCCTTTCTCAATTTTCTATAGCTTCATCTAGGGGGTCTACGAGGAGGACGAGAACTACCACGCCCTCATTTCGGAAGAGGAGGGCAACTACACCCTCAGTCTCTTCCCCTTCCTCGAGTACGACCGATCCTTCCTTCGTTACAATTCCACCCGTCGCCCCTTCCGCCTTCGTTTCTGCTCCAGCTGTTGAGACTTCTGCCCCCTTTCTATATTCACTCATTGACCAGGACGATGAGCATTTTCCAAGTGATGGAGATCTCCAACCTCGAAAGAGTAGGTCTATAGATGTGGGTGAGAGAGTCACTATGACCGTTGATGCAGCCGAAGGGGACTTTTCGTTACGTGAGACAATGATGATTTTTGTGAGTGATGGTGTTGAACCAAGTCTTGAGGCTCAGAGACCGATAGAAACCGATGTAGGTGTTTCTCTTTATTTCGAGGGGATGGAGATCGAATAGGCGGTTGTTGACGTTCTAGAGAGGATACCTCAACCCCCCGGACAACCGCGAATGCTTCTTTGCTTGCCGACGATAGGGGAAAAAGCACTGCTGAGGAGGGAAACGTGCCAAGTTCCAATGTCGATGCGGATGACCTGAGAATGATTGAAGAGGGGCTTACCCAGTCGAGGTAAGGTTAGAGGTGTCTACGAGGACTATTGCGATCCCTATGGATCGTGACTTGTTAGTGGACACTGAGGAGGTAGTCCCAGCCTTTGGTCCTCTCTATTCCGAAGTTGAGGGTAAGACCCTTAAGGAAATAAATGACGGTGCCTTGTCGAGGAGCATTGCTAGACTCGCTCTTAGGGTGAGTATTTGTGATACAAATCTTTTTCCTATTTTTTAGAGCGTTCAAAGTTCTGACCTTTTTCTCTTCTTTTTTCGTTTGGAGACGGTGATTTTAGAAATTGAGAACGCTCGGAGGGAGAAAAGGCATAAAGATATCTTCGTAAATCTAAAAGATAAATACCTTGAGTATCACGACAAGTATCGGGATTTCCACAGTCAGTTTTGCTAGGGCGGCGACATGCGGTCCCTGAGGAAAGATCTAAAGAAGAGGGACGAGTAGCTGGTGCAGGCCATAAAGATGTGTAGCATCCTCGAGGGGACATTGAGAAATAGGGAAGAGGAGCTTGAGGTTAGAAGGGGCGTAAAGGCCCAATGCAGTGATATTCAAGCTTAAGTGATTGAATTGTGAGGGCAACTTGAAGAGTGTCGGTTTTAGTTGGAGGCCCTCAGCAACGAGATTTCCGAGAAATAGGAGGAACTTGAGAAGGCGGAGTCCTCTCATTTGGATGCTCGGAGGAAGGCGGAGATGTTCAAGTTAGCGAATAAGTCTCATCGAGCCTAGCGGGAAAATGATCAATCGATGGTGAGAGTTAAAGGAAGAATGACTCGAGGAGAGAATCGAGGAGCTGGAGAAAGACAACTCCATCCTTCATGATCGAGTGACCGCTCTAGAGGCTGAGAAGGCTCAACTTCTTGCACGGTCATCCTCTTCCAACACTTCTGATTTTACCAATGTACCTCGGGAGTTATACGAAGAATGGATCTATGCCGATGCCTGGTTAGATGTGTTTTGGGACTTGCATGCAGCGGGCTCCGTTCCTGAGGCTGCCCTTGAGGATGCCTGGGTTAAGGCTCGTGAAGCTCGAGTCGCTTGTGGATATAATCCCGCTATACCTCAACATGATGAGGAGAATGGGGAAGTGGGTATAGACTGCCTTGAGGAGGACGCTTGGTATGATACCGCTTATCCTCAAGGCGATGATGGCCAGGGTGTCGGGGGCCGAGGTGGAGAGGTCATGATGGCGAGGGCCAGTAGTCTTTCTCTTAGACCTTTTTTATGTATTTTTGTCGACGTCATTAAGATCCATTATAATTAATTCCCTATTTGTATATGAATGTTTAAGTTGTTTTCTACGCCTTCTTCCATACCTGTTACCTATTCCCGCACTTGTGTACCTTGCTTTTGTTGTTTGCTTATTATGGTTTCTGCTCTTTCTATTGTCATTATCTTCTAGCTAGTCGTAGCCTTGTTGATGAATACTTATGGGCCGTATCCGCCCATTGTTTATATAGGTCGGGTGTGCCTCTTTATTTAGATCTGGCTGATAGGTATTTTTTGAACTTGGTTGATTTTGATCTTTTCCCAAGTAGTGGCCGAGTGCCGGTAAGTGTTACATGAACGCGGTCAAGCTTAACCTCTTATTAACTCGTGGCCGAGTGCCGGAAGGTGTTGTTCGAGTTGAATCGAACTTAACCTTTTATTAAATCATGGCCGAGGGACGATAGGTGTTGTTCGAACTTGGTCGAACTTAACCTTTTATTAAAATGCAGCCGAGGGCCAAAATGTGTTGTTCAAGGTGGGTTGAACTTAACCTTTAATTGAATCACGACCGAGGGCCAAAAGGTGTTGTTCGAGCTGGGTCAAACTTAACCTTTTGTTAATCGCGGACGAGGTCAATAGGTGTTGCTCAAGCGGGGTCGAACTTAACCTTTTGTTAATCGCGATCGAGGGCTGATGGGTGATGTTTGAGTGGGGTCGAACTTAACCTTTTGTTAATCGCGACCGAGGGCCTATAGGTGTTGTTTGAGCGGGGTCAAACTTAACCTTTTGTTAATCGCGGTCGGGGGCCGATAGATGTTTCTAATAAATGTAAGTTTCTTAGGAGAGTAGTGTGTACGCAGACTTTAACCCTTGGAGAAAGTTACAAATTTTGAGCATTGGCTGACATTCCAGTCTCAGTCCCAGTTTATCTAGTCCCTTCATTGCTTGACTTGGAGAGTATTGAGCTGTTGGGCAATGAAAGAGAAAAATAGTCCCTCTCTCTCATACTTTAACTCGAAGTGTCCCATTTGTCGCCTCGTTAAAAACATCCTTGAGAAAACCCTAATGAGACAAAACTCAAGTGAGGGAAAATAAGTATGACTTGGGGACACTTCTTCCTTTTAGAAGTTGAAGTATTTGAGGTGGTTGATGTTCCGATTGTTCGGTAGTTTCTTTCCTTCCATTGTCTCTAATTGGAACGAACCCTTGTTTGCTTTGGCTGAAATTTTGTACGGGCCGTCCCAGTTTGTTCCCAGCTTGCCTTCCCGTGGGTCTTTGCTCGCTTGAGTTTTGCATTTGAGTACGTAGTCCCCAACTTTGAGCGGCCAGACCTTTGAACCCGAACCCGAGGAATATCTCCTCGTCTACCTGGCCGTCTTTGAAGTAGAAGTAAGTGCGGTCCTGATTCGAGAAACCAAAGGTACAGAATCTCTCATTTATTACATTAGTAAAACACTCGTCAACGCAAAGACGAGGTACCCACACCTCGAGAAATTGGCCCTGGCACTAATCATAGCTTCACGAAAGCTTAGACCCTATTTCCAGTGCCACCCTATCTCGGTCATTACCACCTTCCCCTTAAAAGGCATCTTAAATAAACCCGAGCTATCGGGAAGGTTGGCCAAGTAGGCCATCGAGCTAAGCGAGCACGATATCACGTATCAACCGCGAACGGAGATAAAGTCGCAAGTACTCGCCGACTTCGTCACAGACTTCAATGTAAAAATAATGCCTGAAGTCTAGAACGAAGCCGTCCAAGTTTCTCTCCAAACACAAGACCTCTGGTTCCTATACACCGACGGCACATCCAACGCATCCAGATCTAGACTAGGACTTGTACTTGAGGTCCCTACCAGCGAAGTAATTTGCTAGTCCATAAGATGCCCAGATATGACTAACAACGAGGCCGAGTATGAGGCCGTATCTGTAGGATTGAGGCTAGCTCTCAAGTATGGGGTAAAGCGGTTGAAACACCATTGCGACTCCCAACTCTTAGTCAACCAAGTCATAGGGACTTTCCAAATCAAAGAACAAAGGTTGCAAAAACATCAGAGCGAGATATGTAAGCTGCTGCTCGAGTACGACGAATGTCAGCTTGACCAGATCCCGCATTCATAGAATGCTGAAGCAGATGGCCTCGCCAAATTGGCCACAACTACCAAAAGTATCACGATCGGGGATAAAAGTTTAGTCCACCTTCTTAACTTATCGCTAAACCAAATCGATGTAAGAAATAATGCCAAAAGTAAACCCCAATAATTCAGCAATCAGGCGAACACCTCAATTCAGTCACCTCTTTGTGGCCGTTCATCAAGTGAGGAATAGACATCGTGGGGCCCTTCCCAGTAGGGTGAGGTAATGTGTGATTCTTTTGGGTTTTAACTGACTATTTCTCTAAATGGGTTGAAGTAGGAGCGTTCGCCCAAATGCACAAACAAGAGGTAATCAACTTTATATGGAGAAACATCATCTACCGATTCGGCCTACCCAAGGAGATCAGTTACGACAACGGACCCCAGTTCACGGGAAAGAAAACCAATTAAGAAGATACTTTCAACCCCGTATCACCAGGCGGTAACGGACAAGCAGAATCCTACAACAAGTCCAAATTAAACATCATGAAGAAACATCTCGAAGACGCCAAGGGACTGTGGCCGGAGATACTACAAGAAGTATTGTGGTTATATAGAACTACTTCAAAGGAGGGGAGGAGAGACGCCCTACTCTTTGGTTCATGGGACTGAGGCAGTCATACTAGTCGAAGTCGGAGAACCCAGCCTAAGGTACTCTCATGAAAGTGATACTAGTAATGCTGAGAGTGGAAGGCAGGAACTCGATAAAATCGATGAACGAAGACATGTGGCAGCAAGCGGAACGTTATTACAACAAGATGAGCAGAGGTGGTGATGAATGATACGCCTTCAATTATTGCAGAGCTTGTACGCACCCAGGTGTCCACTCGAGGCCATTTTCCTTTTTGAGGATGCCGAAAAATATGTGACATCTGTTGGACGACCACGAGACAAATCTTGATAAGGAGGCGATTCGACCAGTCAACCATTGGACTTACCTTTTTTGTAGTTAAGAGCTCTGGTATCACTTCAATGGCTTTGATTTGGTTTGGGTTGACCTCGATCCCCCGTTGTGATACTAAGAAGCAGAAGAACTTCCCAAAGGCTACACCAAATGCGCATTTCTCCGGCTTTAGTTTTGTTTTGTACCGTCTTAGTATCGATGAGTTGATCGATATGTAGTAATGGGAACAAATCCTTCGGGCATGCGTTGTTCAAGTCCGTGAATTTTACGCACATCCGCCATTTTCTATTTTCCTTTTTGACCATCACTACATTGGCGATCCATTTGGAGTACTTCGAATCCTTGATGGAGCCATTTTCTAATAGTTTCTCCACCTCCTCGTGGATTGCATCGTTGATGGTGGGATTGAACTTACGTCTGACCTACCTTACTGGGGGTAGAATGGGTCGATGTTTAATTTGTGTATGGCGCATATCTGCATGTTTAAAGGCAAACAATTCTGCATTAGTTATTAAGAATTGACTAATTTACCTGGTTCTCGGAGTTTGAAACAAATATAGGCCTTTTACTATAGTCGATGGGGTCTAACTGAACGAGGTCGAGGTCCTCTACGGTTGAGTCCACATCTTCAAACATTTCAGGATCCATGATGGTGTCCCTGGTCTCTTCTTGTGTTGACCTCGGCCCTGTTGATTGCTATGCCTCTTTTTCCTTATCTTTTTTCTCTTGGGTTGTCGTTTTGTCTAAGGCGATGCGATAGCACTCTTGAGACGTGTGTTGTTCTCCCCGTATGTTGAATATCCCCCAAGGTGTTGGGAATTTGATTACTTGGTATAAGCTAGAGGGGATGGCTCTCATAGGATGTATCCATGGTCGTCCTATTATGGCATTATACGTGGTGGCTTAGTTTATAATGTGGAATGCCGTCTCTAGCATTATGCTGCCGGCCTAAACGGGGAGTGTAATTTCTCCCAATGTCCGTTCAACTGCATTATTAAAAACGGTTAGTGTGATGTAGCGTGGTACTACCTTGTCCTCGAGTCTCATTTGGGCGAGAGCTCGGGGATGGATAATACAAGATCCATTTCCATCATCTACCATGATACATTTGACATCTATATCTAAATGCCAAAGTAATGACGAGAGCATCATTATAAGGGAAAGTCAAACCATCGGCATCTGACTTGTCGAAGATGATACTTTTTTTGAGTCTGTCATACTGTTCACGGATGATAGATCGTTTGAGTTTGTGAGTGGTGGTGAATTTAACGTCGTTGGCAGAGGAGTCATCATTGCCGCTGATGATCATGTAGATAGTATGAGCTGGTGACGGCGGCTTCGGCGGGCCTTGGTGTTCTTGTCCTCTGGCAAAGTTATTTCTCCCCTTGTCGCTCAGCAACTCTTTGAGGTGTCCTTGCTGCAACATGTTTACAACTTCTTGCCCGAGGGTAATGCAATCTTTTGCTTTATGTTTGCGCTCTTGGTGGAACTCACATAAGGCGTCAGATTTTCTGGTTCTCGGGTCGGACCTCATCTTTAGCGGCCACTTCACCTTCGTTACGAGCTTCTCCAGGGCATAGACTATTTTTGTAGGTGATATACAAAAATTGTGAGCAAATAATAAGTGGGGGGTACCTCTTTTGTTTCGGTGAGTCCCTGTTTTCGGCAAGGAAGGGCATTCCTTATGGCAGAGAGAAGATGGGGCGGGGGCCCTGATGTATGGCTGGTGTCATTACCTGTTGTGTCATGGGACCAGGTGATCTCTCCTGATGTTGTCTCTTTGTTCTTTCCTGGACTTGGCTTTTACCGAGATGAGCCGATGAGTTGGTCCGTTGACGCCGTCCTCATCTGCTCAAACTTCGGCATAATAAGCACTTGGTAGGGTCATCTATACCCTGTTGAATCGGGCGAGGAAGTCCCTCAGTCCCCGTCCTAAGGAATGCTTGATGGCGAATATGTCTTTTACTCTTGTCTCAGCTTTCCTGGCTCTAGCATGCGCCGTTACGAACTTATTGGCCATTTCCTCGAAGGTTTTTATGGAGCGGGCTAGTAGCTGTGAGTACCATATGAATGCCCCTCCCGTAAGAGTTTCGCCAATTTTCTTCAGCAAAATAGAAGACACTTGTTCCTTGGTGAGGTCGTTGCCTTTCACGGCGATGACATAATGAGTCACGTGGTCTTTGGGATCAGTCGTTTTGTCGTATATTCTAAGGTACAACAACATCTTAAAGGTCATTGGTACGTCATGCAGGGCTGCTCCTTTGTTGTACGGCTTCTCTACGAACCTGCCGGCATCCTTCTTTGGTAAAAGCTTAGGGGCACCTGATATCTTGTCGACTCATTCTTGGTGTTCGTCCATTCTTTGTAGAACAATGGTGAGGGCTGTCGCTCCCCATTTTCTCGTGAAAGTGGGTTTCGACGTGGGACAACTCTTTTAAATGGGTGTTAAAAGAGAAGAGTCTCCACCTAACGATTTTTAAGGTGAGTTAGGGCACCTATTTGCAAATAACTCTGTTTGACTAGTCAACGCCACCAAAGATCGGGTAAGGGCTCAAATTACCTCAAAGAGAAGGTATTAGGCACTCTTCGAGGTCCACAACTGTGGTTCCCAGCTGAATTTTACACTTCGTAGATTATATGATTAAACTAGGCGAGCATATTAGTAAAGAAAAATATGAAAGTTGAAAGTCCTATTATAAAGTAAACTAGTGTAAGGAAAAATATCATTGAACTATATGAATAATTGATACAAGTTTTAAAGATCATAAAGACTACAATTGCGTTGATCTGTGACTAAGTGTGAACAACAAGCATAAAAAAGGAAGGGGATCCTAAGTTTTTTAGCCTAAAGAATCACCCCGTGTGATATAAATAATACTTCGCAACTCCCTTAGGGTAGGGGTTTCTCATATTATTTAGCGGGCACAGACTATCATCTCCTGCTACCCAATTACTATGTTAAAGTTGTTACTTAAAGGTGTTCTAATTCAATTCTAAGTCGTACCCTATGCGTGCATTACCCATCCCATGCCTAGGGTCCAGGAGGCTTTGGACCTACTATTTGGTAGTTCTAGACTCGACTTAATTGCTCAAAATGATAAAACTAGGCGACAATCAAAAACAGATAGGACTGCATATAATTGCAGTAAAAGGGGGCTCAAGTAACCTCCACACATAAGCAGAAAAAACACGCAAACAGATTTCTGGTTAGGCAACATATGCCATTATGACGTGTTGGAATCATTGAGTCCTGTAAGCATGATTTTTATGTGATTTTGGATTCCAGTATTATATAGGCAATGACATAATTTCTGACGTATAGGCAAATTAGAGTGTTGCAAGTCCTATAGACATGATATCTAATCATTTGTAAATAGGCAGTGAAGTCGTCGATAAACATCCTATGGGCAGATTTTCTAACGATTGACAATTGGGCTTGATTTGTAAACGCGTTATCCCTATAAGCATGATTTCTAGGTGGGTGACAATATCTTATAGGTAGGATTTCTAATAGTCGACAATTAGACTTGGTTTTGTAACACTCTATCCTTATAGGCATATCATCTAAATGAGGCAGTATAAAGGAAAATAATAGAAGCAGCTGATTAATTAGTTAACCCTATAGTCATGGTATCTAGATGAGTATACCAAAGGCGTGTTTTATAGTTTCCTATAGGCATGTTGTCTATTAAGCAATGCGTGTGATCACTATCTGAAGTATTCAGTAGCAGATACGGGAATAAGTGCAGCAATTACTTAAACTAACATGCTTTGAATAAAGCATCCGTGTCAGACAAATTAAGTGCATCAGCTGTGACCCCTATAGACATGATTTCTATCAGTGTACGACATATGAAACTAAATAACATATAGGCATATTGAACAAAATAGCAAATAGATCATGTAGACCCTATAGGCATATTATTTACCCATTCATGCAAGTATTAGAATACCTCAACCCCTACTCATTAATACCTCGGCTATTGTTTACAAATTATTACAGGCCCAGTTAGAACAATGAAATAAATACAAACTTAATAGGGCTATTACAGGCCCAAATACAACATTTACAAGCCCAACACAAGTAAAAAGTATCCTAGTAGTGCCCTTCTGGGCCTTCACCAGCCGTATTTTTGCATATCGAATAGGCCCGATATCCAGGCTTGCAAGCCCGTCTGATCAATGCTCAGATCCAATAATACACACAGCCCAATAATCCAGTCCCTAAATATGAAAACAATTGCCTTGCTTACCCATTAGCGAATAATAGGAACATGGGGATATAAGGCGCGTCATTCAAATAGCTCAGGGTTCAGACAAAGATATATGGATTCCCATTATTACAATCATAAGCAGAATGGTTTTCTAAGTGTCGCCTTAGGGGTGACAACATATATGTATAAAAACCTTACAATGAGCACATAGGTAAGGCAAACAAGTTCAAAGCATGGATTTCTCAGGATGCACCAAAGTAGTTATAGGAAAAATGAATCCACAAAGCAAGGAGCTGAATATGGAATAACAAATGATAATGACATGCTCGAGAGACTCCCCTTTGGGGTAGATATCACTATAGTCTTCATAAGGATTCAAGATAGGGCATAACTAAGAGTTGTAGACCAATTCAGGACAAGTAGAGGTGTTATTAAAGAAACCTAATACAGAAGCTCAGGGTCAATATTATCACAAACTCAACACCACAATTAGTCAGCAAATAAGTGTTTAATACAAATTGATCACATATAGCAAGTTCAGTTTTGCACTTCAAAGATTCCCTAAGCATTAAACTTGAGCAATCCTAGCATTTTCAGATATGAGTGTACAAAACAGGATGGTAGTAAAGTAAGCAACCATAATGAGGACATGTGGTTCACAAGTAGCATGCTTTGTCTGAAGGGTTTAGAATATAGACATGATCAAGTAGCAAATTATGCTTAAATGACTTAGAATAGAGACATGATCAAGTAGCATAGAGAAGTACAATCAAGCAAATTCTGGGCATGAGTAAGTACCCCCAAAGTTTAAACACAACAGCTCAGAACAATACATGAATATGAGCAAGCAACATACATAGGAAACTCATGTGTGCATAAACATAGTAGACTAAGTAGGTTCAAGATGGTCGAAATATATATACAGTGGGCAGATATCCAAGTGCAGGATTTAAGCAATTTTAGATGCTAAAGAATACAAGACTATAGGCTAGCTTTGAAATAGATAGTATTGCAAAGAAAGGCACCAACATGTTATAATCATGTAGGTTAAGAAAATTCGAACAAGCATAGTATTCAGATCATGACCACAACTAAGAATAGAATTGCAAGAGTCAAGGTACTTACCAGTTACAAATTAACGGACAAGTAAGTAAGCAGAACAATTTCCAGCAGTACTTTAATCGTCAATAGCAAAAGAAAAGTAACACCCAAAAATCCCAGTGCGTCAGAGTTCCCAAGGGTTTCAAGTGAACCCCGGGCAGTGCTTGCATTGAGAAAGAGCAATAATTGAATTTTCGGTGTCCTTGGCTTTCAACCAGCCAAGGTCTCAAATTTTAGAATAGTATATAGAATGAGAGAATAAGAGAGTAACAATAGTTAATTTTTAGTGACTAAGGTCCGTGCAAAGGAGAAATTGGGGAGGGGTTTATATAGTGTTTAAATTAATACGGACAAACAAGGAAAATAATAGATTAAACCTAAATTAGGAAAGAAAATATCGCATGCAATATGTAATAGAACCAGTAAAAGAAAAAAAAGGAATCCAAACCCTAGTTGGAATCGAACTTAGGGTAAATCATTTACAAGCCCCAATCATGGCGGAATCAACATGGATATAACATATACAAGAGAGATTTTCTCTTCTCCAATGCATATAACCACAATAGCACCCAGAACCATAGAATCAAAGCTGGATTTGTGAGAATATGGCTTGCCATAAGTGAAATGGTAACGAAAGTTAGCATAAAATGAGTAATAGTAGCAAAAAAGGTAAGTAAACCCGCGTATGGACTCGTATAATGAAAGAATAAGAAGGGATCTCCATGGTCGACTAGTGTTTAGTGTGAGAGTGGAGATGAGAGAATGAAGGGGCGGCTGGGTGAAGGAAATGGGTTAGGGTTTCAGGGTAAAGGGGTATAAGGAAAGGGTAGAGATTATTATGGGCCGTTGATCATCTAAGATCAACGGATGTGATTAAAGGGAAGTGGGGCGGGTCGAATAAATGGATCCCAAGCGGGTTAAAATAAAAAAGGTTATTTGGTTTGGGCCAGGGCAGCTTGGTGTATTGGGTCAGGTGTTTGGGCCTTGATTTTGGTCCGAAAGTAACCTAAAATTGGGCTACAAATTTAAATACACGAAAATTGTTAATAGAATAATTTGTAAAACTATTTAATAGATAATAAAATATCACTTGTGCAACAAACTAATTGAAAATAATAACTTAACATTACAAAAAATATAAAAATCCTATTTGGCAAAAGATAATGTGAAAAAATGTAATTATGCGTAGCACATAGGCTATTATTGCAAAATTATGTAAATAGCTTAAAAATACTAATTTAATTATGTAAAATAAGGTAAAATATTATTAAACCTATATGTGGATACAAATAATAAATTAAAATGATTAAGTCATCTCAAAATAATTTAAAGGGATAATTAATAAATAATCAAGTAATTTAAATGGAAACAAATCAATTTTAAAGCTCTAATAATTATGAAATATTATAGAAAATACTTTTATAACTCTTGTAAATTAAGTAATGATGTAAAATGATATTTTGAAAGTATATCTACTATTTGAAAAATATGAGGACGAAATTGGGTATCAACAGCTGCCCCTCTTTACCCGGGAATGATGTAAGAGTTGTTGGGTAAAGAAAAATGATGACCAATTTTGTCTGAATTGAGTGAGGAATGATGTGATTTGAAAAACTGGGGGTCTAACCCTGGTTCTTGAGTTGCCTACATATCCCTGATGTTACGAGAATTATGCTGTGTGTAGTTCTGGATCCAACGACAAACAAAACTGATGGAGTTATTACAAGAGGGTGGTGTTGCAGGTAACAGATAATTTTAGGTGGAGCTATGGGTGCAAATTTGAACGTTATGGATATATAAGGCGAGTATTTTAGCGGTTATGGGATAAAAGGGCAATCAATTAATGGCTGTCGGTTAGGTTTGAGATGGTCAGGGATGTGAACATTGTGAACGGAAACCGGAGCAAAAATTGCTCCTATTTGTAGACGGTTACCTTCCGAGTTACCTACAAAAACTTACAACACGATGCACGCGAAGATATATATTATTGCAAAAATTTAAATATGATGCAAATTCCCTTCGGACCATGAAGGTTATCTTTGGACGATGAGGATGATGTCTTTAGATCATGACGTCCTGGTCTATGAAGAGTATGATAAGGGATTCGTAGGCCATGAAATGGTGTCCTTGGGCTATAAGGATGATGCCTCTGGACTATGACGCCTTTGAATAATGATATGCAGTTTCGAGAGATCCTCAGGCCATGGAATGGTGTCTTTAGGCTATGAGGATGGTGCCTTCGGACTATGACGCCTTTGGATAATGTGGTGATGTTTCAGCCCATGAAATGCAAAGATGTGGCGATATCGATCATTTGGTAGAGAAAACAGGTGATGCTTAGTCATATGCGAGGACGAGACAAGACAAGCCTTAGTCATGTATGAGATGAGGGCAGTGCTTGGCCCTATGCGAAGAAGGGAGACAGTGCTTAGTCTTATGCAGTGTAGCGGAGACAGTGTTTAGACTCATGCAATGGGAGACACTGCTTAGCCTCATGTAATAATGGAGGTAGTATTTAGCCTCATGCAATAATGGAGGCAATGTTTAGCCTCATGTAAGGAATAGAGACAATGTTTAGTCTCATGCAAAGAAAGACAATGCTTAGCCTTATGCAATATGGAGACAATGCTTAGTCTCATGCAAAGAATGGAGACAGTGCTTAGTCTTATGAAAATAAAGACAATGCTTAGCCTTAAGCAATGTGAAGACAGTGCTTAGTCTCATGCAAAGAATGGAGACAATGCTTAGTCTCATGCAAGGAATGGAGACAGTGTTTAGTCTCATGCAAAGAAAGGCAATCCTTAGCCTTAAGCAATGTGGAAACAGTGCTTAGTCTCATGCAAAGAATGGAGACAGTGCTTAGTCTCATGCAAAGAAAGGCAATGCTTAGCCTTATGCAATGTGGAGGCAATGCTTAGTCTCATGCAAAGAAAGTCAATTCTTAGCCTTATGCAATATGGAGACAGTGCTTAGTCTCATACAAAGAATGGAGACAGTGCTTAGTCTCACGCAAGGAATGAAGACAGTGTTTAGTCTCATGCAAGGAATGGAGACAGTGCTTAGTCTCATGCAAAGAAAAGCAGTACTTAGCCTTATGCAATGAATGAGGGCAGTGCTTAGCCCTATGCAGAGAAAGACAGTGTTTAGCCTTATACAATTATGGAGGCAGAGTTTATCCTCATGCCAATAGGGGAAGGCTGTGCTTAGCCTTATGCAATATAATAGAGGCAGAACTTAGCCTTATGCAATGAATGAGGGCAGTGCTTAGCCCTATGCAGAGGAAGGTAGTGCTTAGACTTATGTAATGATGAGGGCAGTTCTTAGACCTATGTTAGAAAAGGCAATGACTAAATGCCAAAGGATAAAGCATTTCTTAACTTGATGTGCTTGCGTTTGGCAAATTTTGTCATTGTGACGATAGTGATTTTGTTGCGTGTATGTATTTGCGGACGTTCCTGTTATGTTCATTGTGCCTGCATCCAAATAAATATCGTGGTTTTTGTGGGGGAAAGGTTGGTTTGTGCTCTCGATTCCATGCTTCACTTTTACTCTTGCCTTGAAGCCTTGCTTGAGTCACCGTGGGTAATGTCTGGCTGCCATAGAAACAAAATTTTCGAAAAACATGCATGCATTTGAAAAATTATTTGTAGAAATATAGTTGTTTGAAATATGTGATAATGTACAAGATCAAATAATTTTGATGAACTGGTGACTGTGACACATTTTAAGACATTGCAACCTTCTTGCTTTGGAATTTTGAGGATCCTCCTCAAAATTCTGCCCTAGTTTAAATGCATACTTCTGGCAACACCTTCCTTGGGCGTTCCAAATGTGATGAGATCGGGCAAACTCGAGACCTTTCCCCAATTTCTGACCATAAGGAAAATTAAGATTTTATTATGATATGACTGAACCCACAGGGCTGCCTATATATCCCTCTTAAACGTGAATCAGGTCAAGCGTAGTTCAGTTACATCAAATAGAAAGTGCAAACATAATCTAAAACATAGTATCTCTTGACTACGTCCGAATTGATGGGTTTTGGCCAAATCTCTCCATCCATATCTGCAAGTATAAGTGCTCCTCCTATCAATACCCGGTAAACCATGTAAGGGCCTTGCCAGTTTGGTGAGAATTTCCCCTTTGCTTCATCTTGATGTGGGAAGATTCGCTTTAGTACCAACTGCCCCGACGTGAATTTTCTCGACCTAACCTTTTTGTTAAAAGCTCTTGCCATTCTGTTCTGGTAGAGTTGACCGTGACATACCATATTCATTCTTTTTCCATCAATGAGAGCTAGTTGTTCATACTAGCTTGGTACGCATTCCACATCGCTGAGCTCAGCTTCTTGTATCATTCTAAAGGAAGGGATTTCCACTTCGGCGGGAATAACGGCTTCAGTACCATAAATCAGTAGATAAGGAGTTGCCCCAGTTGATGTACGATCTATAGTACGATACCCGAGTAAAGCAAATGGTAGCTTCTCGTGCAATTGTTTGTAATTGTCTACCATTTTCCTCAATATCTTCTTGATGTTCTTATTGGCGGCTTCCACGGCTCCGTTCATATACGGCTTGTATGATGTAGAGTTCCGACGTTTGATCTTGAATGTTTCACCCATGGCTTTCATCAAATTGCTGTTGAGATTGGCGGCGTTGTCAGTAATGATTGACTCTGGTACCCCAAATCGACAAACGATGCGGTTCCACACAAAATCTGCTACAACCTTCTTTGTTACAGCTTTATAAGATACGGCTTCAACCCATTTTGTGAAGTAGTCTATGGCCACAGAATGAACCTATGTCCGTTTGAAGCAGCGGGTTCGATTGGCCCGATGACATCCATACCCCAAGCGGAGAAAGGCCAGGGCGAACTTGTTGCATTAAGTTCGTTGGGTGGTCCTCGTATCATGTCAGCATATATCTGGCATTGGTGACACTGTTGAACATACTTGATGCAGTCTGTTTCCATAGTCATCCAGAAATACCCTGCTCTTAATATCTTCTTGGCCAGAACAAAACCATTCATGTGGGGTCGCAAGTTCTGGCATGTATTTCCTCGAGCAATCTAGACGCCTCCTTGGAAGCGACGCATCGCAACAAACCCAAATCAAGAGTCCTTCCATATAGAATTCCTCCACTTTGAAAGAAATAATTGGCCAATCTTCGAAGTGTGTGCTTCTGAGTATGGGTAGCACTTTCTGGATATTCTCCCTTTTCCAAATAATCCTTGATGTCGTGGAACCACATATTTCCGTCAATCTCTTCTTCAACATGAGCACAATAAGCTGGCTACTTATGAATTCCTATCGGGATAGGATCGATAAAATCCTTATCTGGGTTTGTATCATGGAAGACAAAGTGGCTAGTTGATCTCGTCCAATTTCACTCCTCAGTTAGAGGTTATGAAAACGGTCAATGCAATAAAAATACCCAACAAGAGTCAGGGTCGAATTCCGCAGAGAGCTATAGGAGTGGGAGTTAGTAGTATATATCATAGCGTGTAAGTTTGTATATCAAAATTTGCACTTCCGCAAAATTGGGTTATTTTAAAATCTAATTTAAACTACAATTGCAATTTAATAAATAGAACTAGGAAATTGTTTTTGTTGTTTTTCAAATGTTGTAAAAAGCCTAGAGTTATGACCTTCACCTAGGTGTGTGCCTAATGGGATATAAACTTTAAAGCTTATTTTATTGGTCGGGGTATTTTATAACTATCAACATTTAATTACCCACTCAATACCTCTCGGTCAGAGAGTGATTTTGCCCAATTTAGCTTTCTCAAGTCCAAATGGGTATTGAACAAAACGATTGATAAAATCTCAAGTTTGGTTGTTACTATCTCTAGGTTCAACAAAACGATTGACCCAATTTCTTGTTAGCCAAGTTTTTCTAGACTAAGTCTCTCTTTCTCAAGTAGAGACCAAGTCAAATAGGCATGAACTAATATTTGTAACCATTAATTCTACAAATAAAATCAAGAACAAGACTAAATAATAAACACCCAATCATAAATAAGCAATAAATTAAATACCCATTAAGTTTACACACTAGGGTTGGGTCACAACCCTAGTGAAAATCTAGCTACTCATGCTTGGAATGGAAGAAATAGAAGAAGAAATGATAATTAAACTCATATTGCTAATTAAAATAATAAAATCTATGTTCAAATAGCCCAAAATATATAAACACTAGCCCCGGACACCTTGCCTAGTGGACTGCAAAAAAACAAAATAGCCCAAAATATGAAAAACTACTAAAAAGAGTAAAAGAAAATGGCTACTGCAGCAGCTGATGTCAAAAGTTAACCTAAAAATGTGAAACTTGTCTATTTATACAGGGCTGAAAATTTCGGACAAAAATCCCCTTTCGGAGGTTTTGCGGCCGCACAATTCATGTGCGGTCCACACTTTTCTTCAGCTTGACAGGATTGGAAATCTGTGGCCACATAATTCTAAACTGCGGTCGCACTGCACTCTTTCTACGGTCTGTAGATTTGTAACTGCGGCCGCATCTTGTTCTTCTGCAGTCCGCACAATTGTAACTGCGACCGCATAGCTCTTCTTCTACGGCCACACAATAATTTTACGGTCCGCACTTTTGATGGACTTGAATTGCAGATTCTCTGAACTTTGCTCTGACCCAGCTTCTGCGGCCACACAATTAATGTGCAGACCACACTTTGCATCAATCTCTGATGGATTTTCCTTCATAACCTGCGGCCGCAGATGATATTCTGCGGTCCGCACTTCTGAGCTTTTGTGACTTTTTTTGTCCTTGAGTTCAAATTACTCCTTCTTGAGTTGGATTTCATCTCGGGAGTTCATCTTCCAATATTCCTGCAATTAAGCACATTTCATCAGTTTTCGAAAACACAATTAAATGCTTTTGGACTAAAACGAAAGCTAAAAAGATGCTAATAAGTAGTCAAAACCCCCACTTATCACTAGTGCATCTACTGACTCATTCTGAATCCTTGGAACATGTTTGAACTCTATCTTTATGAACCTCTTGATCAACTCTTGTACACAGTGTAAATATGGAATTATTTTAGTGTTCTTCACAGCCCATTCCCCCAGAACTTGGTGTACTAAAAGATCCGAATCTCCGATTACCAGTAGCTCCTGAATGTTCATGTCAATAGCCATATGAGTCCCAGGATGCAGGCCTCATATTTTGCCATATTGTTGGTGCATGAAAACCTAAGTTTTGCGGATACCGGATAGTGTTGACCGGTTTCTGATACTAAGACAGTTCCGATACCTACTCCTTTGAAGTTTTTTGCTCCGTCGAAGAATATCCTCCAACCATCGTATGCCTCGGTAATATCTTCTCCTACAAATGATACCTCCTCGTCGGGAAAATACGTTTTCAATGGTTCGTATTCTCCGTCTACGAGATTTTCTTCTAAGTGATCTGCCAATGCTTGCCCTTTGACTGCCTTCTGAGTTACATAGACGATGTCGAACTCACTCAGCAATATTTTCCACTTCGCTAATACCCATTTGCATGGGTTTTTGAAAGATGTATTTTAGCGAATCCATCCTTGATATGAGATATGTAGTGTATGCACAAAAATAATGTCTCAACTTCTGAGCTATCCATGTCAAAGCACAGCAGCTGCATTCCAACAATGAGTATCAGGCCTCATATGGCGTGAACTTCTTACATAGATAATATATCTCCTGCTCCTTTCTTCCAGTTTCATCATGTTATCCCAGAACACAATCAAAAGCCCCATCTAACACGGACAAATAAAGCAGTAGAGGTCTTCCTGGTTCTGGTAGTACCAGCACGGTCAGTTTAGATAAATACTCCTTGATTTTGTCGAAGGCTTTCTGGCATTCTTCAGTCCAGCTTATTGCAGCATCTTTCCTCGGCATTCTGAAGATTGACTCACATATCACCGTTGATTGTGCTATAAAACGACTGATATAATTGAAGCGCCCTAGAAAACTCATCACATCTTTCTTATTCTTTATAGGCGGCAGGTCCTGGATAGCTTTGATCTTTGATGGGTCTAACTCAATACATCGACGACTGACGATGAAACCTAAAAACTTTCCAGCAGGAACCCCGAAAGGCACATTTTGTAGGATTCAACTTCAAATTATATTTTCGAAGTCGATCGAAAAATTTCTTCAGGTCTGTTATGTGATCCGAACTCATTTTAGATTTGATGATAACATCATCCACGTACACCTCTATTTATTTGTGTATCATGTCATGGAAAATAGTCGTCATAGCCCTCATGTAGGTGGCCCCAACATTCTTCAGACCAAACGACATCATTTTGTAACAATATATTCCCCATGGTGTGATAAATGCGGTCTTTTCGGCGTCCTCTTCATCCATCCAAATCTGATGATATCCTGCAAAGCAATCCACAAAGGATTAGAGTTCATGCTTGGCGTAGTTGTCAATTAGTATGGGTATGTTGGGCAGCGGAAAATCATCCTTAGGTCTTGCTCTGTTCAAATCTCGGTAATCGACACATACTCTAACTTTTCCATCTTTCTTCGGAACTAGCACAATGTTGGCCAACCAAGTTGGGTATTCGACCACTTGGAGAACCTTGGCTTTGATTTGCTTGGTGACCTCCTCTTTTATCTTCAAACTCATATCTGGCTTGAATATTCTGAGCTTTTTCTTCACCGATGGACACATGGGATTGGTGGGTAGCTTATGAGGTACTATGGATGTGCTTAAACCAGTCATATCATCATAGGACCATACGAAGATGTTTTCATACTCCTTTAGGAATCTAATATATTCTTCTTTCTCCGATAGTGATAGATGAATGCCTATACACGCTTCCTTGACCGTTTCCTAATCCCCTAAGTTAACGGCCCCATTCTCCTCCAAATTAGACTTTGGTTTGTTTTCAAAATCCTCTACCTCTTTGACAATTTCGTCAGGTATTATATCATCTTCTAGATCCTCTGAATCAATTTCCTTATGTTGTGTTATCTCATTACATGTCACCGTCGTAGGTTCATCAGGATATGTAATAATTACGCTGAAAAGAATGTAGAAAGATAATAATAAATATAAAAAGCAGTAATGCATTAATAAAACTTTTTAAAATGTCAACAGGTACGACTCGATGGCTCGAGTAGTTATTTCAAAACAAGATACTAAAAAAATGTCTCAAATGCTCAAAACTATTTGAAAATAATTTATGCTAATTTGCCAGGCTACCCAGGAACTCGACGGGCCCGGGATGGTGCAACGGTTCAGTTCTTGAGAACAATCTTTTTTCCCCTGTCTGAATGGTAAGGTCTTCCTCCTCCTCCTGCTCAACAACTGCACTATAGTCCATATCTTCTTCATCTAGAAATAGCTACCTCATGCCAGCCAAAACCTCATCTTCCTCAGAACCCCACATCATATCAGCCTGATGAAATGACTGGTACAGAGGTAGTACGGGTTGTTCTAGTGGATAATAAGGAGCACTCTATGGTGGTGACCAATTCTGATATTCTTGCCATGTGTATTCATATCTGAGTCCAAAAGTCATGCCACGGTATTGTGGTTGTACGAGTTTGGTGATCCCCTGAAGCTTTTTGTCGAGACCCTTGCCCGATTCATACCCCATCCACAACAGTGTGTTTTCTATCTTGTTTCTCCACCATCGGTCATTTGCAATTGTGTTAACCCATTCAATATGATGGTAGGTTTCTCCACCCAGCTTTTTTTTATTTTCGATGACCGAAACGGTCTGGTTGGTGTAGATGTGGTTGCTTCCATCTCCATGGATGATCACCTCCTGATGATTACACTCAAATTTCACATCCTGGGGCAGAGTTGAAGCTACTTCCCCAGCGACATGTATCCATGGTCGTCCCAACAATGGATTGTAAGTAGCAAATATATCTAGCACTTGGAACTCGATATCAAACCAAGTCGGACCCATCTGTAGACTGAGGTTGATATTTCCAATAGTGGCTCTCTAATATCCATCGAACGCCTTCACATTCATGCTTCCCATTCGTATCTCGTGCAAGCCTTTACCTAGTCTCTTTAGAGTGGTCAGTGGATATATGTTAAGACTCGAACCTCTATTTATCAAGACGCTGGCAATGAACTTATCTTCAAATTGCACCTTGATATGCAACGCCCTGTTGTGACTCAGTCCTTCTGGTGGTAATTCATCTTCGTGAAAAGTGATTTTGTGGCTTTTCAATACCCGTCCGACCATGTTAGCCATCTCTCCACTAGTGATGCTGGCAGGCACATAAGCTTCACTTAACACCTTCATCAAAGCATTCTTGTGCGCGTCTGAGTTTTACAGCAGTGATAATATGGATATCTGAGCAGAAGTTTTGTTCAGGTGGTCAGCAACAGAGTACTCCCTTGCTTGTATCTTCCTCCCAGATTCTCAGGTGTATAAACTCTGCAAGTTTTTGTCATACCTTGCACGACACCTATTTCTTCCATTTTGGCTTTTCCCTTCCTTCTTGCTTCCGCAACATAATCTCACGGGATAGCATCAGACTGGTAAGATGGTGTGGGGGCTACCATCACAGTGAAGGGTGTAGCTACCTCAACTTTAAATGGCGATTGGGTTTGAATCACAATTGTCATGAGGGTGACCGGAGATGTTTTTAGGAGCGTCTCCCTCTCGAATGAGTCCGATGGACCCCTCTTGATCTCATTCTTCGTCAGTTTCTTCACTCCCTCACCTCTGTGATTTGGGAGAGGGTTGTTACGAATATTTGGTGCAGCTTCCTTTGCTTGTATAACTTTAGTGTCGATCAGCGTCTGAATCTTGTCTTTCAACGTGCGACACTCCTCAATAGTATGGCCCTTCATGCCTGAATGATAAGAACATATTTTGTTGGGGTTAATCCATTGGGAGGAATTTTCCACAACAACAGCTGGGATAGGAGTAACATAACCAGTGGCCTTCAATCTCTCATACAATTGGTCTATGGGTTCAGTAATTGGGGTGTATTTCTAGGAGGTCTGTGGTCAAATTTTGGACATGGCTTCGGGTAGTTTTGGCAGGCGGGTGGAGGTGAATGGTGATATGCAGGTTGAGTATTATAGGTATGGTTGGTGGAAGCAGTGTGTTGGTATCTCGGGGATGAGGATTAATATGTGGGTGAAGGTATTTGGTATGTGAGGGGAGACTTACCGCCCTGGGCTACCATCACGGAACCCACTTCTTTCTTCATGCCTCCTGATTGCAAAGCTTTATTCGTGGCCTGTAGTGCCTCGAAATTGGTCACCATCCCATTCTTAATTCCTTCTTCTATTATTTATCCTAGCTTGATGATGTTGGAGAACTTGTGATTTACAATAACTATCAACCTTTTGTAATATTGCGGATCTTGAGCTCTAACAAAGAACTTGTTCATTGTTCTTCTTCAAGTGCCGGCCTTACCTTTGAGGCCTCTGATCTCCAATGAGTAGAATACTCGCGGAAGGTTTATGTCGACTTCTTCTTGAGGTTTTGAATATAGAAAACGTCTGATGCATTTTCTGTGTTGAACCTAAATCCATCCATGAAATTTGATGCCATACTCACCCAACTAACCCACTTCTTTATGTTTTGACTGATCTACCAAGACAAGGAGTCTTCTGTAATGCTTCGCATGAACAGTTTCATGCGGATTTATTCATTCTTTCCCACTCCTACAAGATTGTCGTAGTATGTTCTCAGATGCACCTTCAAATCACCAGTACTATTGAACATTTCGAACTTGGGAGGTTTGTAACCCTTCGGTAGTTCCTCATAGTTTATACCTTCAACACATTTACCACCTTCAACACTCTGAACTCTACCAGTAAGTTTCTTGAGTTCTTCTACCATGTTTTTAATGAGCAAGTCCTTCTCAGTCGATTCGGGTATGTATAGGGTTTATTGTGGGGTGTGGGGTAAGGTTTCCATATATATCATATTACTTTGATGGATTCCTAGAACTTGGGCATATGAATGGTCATTGGTCGAGTTTTGGGGATCGAAAGTAAGTTGTGGTGCATTTTGGGGAGTGTGATAAGTAGTGATATGCGAGTATTGGGTTGGATGATGGTGGTGTTGTTGAGGGGTTGGTACTGGTGGCGAGTAAGGTTCTGGGGAGGTGCGGGATACTGGTGTGGTGCGGGAGGATTTGGTGATGGGTTCTAGTTTTGTGTGTTTTGCGGTGGTGTTTGGTTCTGGGTAGTCGGGTTTTGCTGGTTGATGTCTGGAACATTGAGAGTAAGGGAGAGGTTTTCCAAATTTCGGACCTGCTCAAGCTCGCCCTGTAGTTCCAGGATTTTCTGCTCCACACGTAATACCAACTCATTTTGTCCCAAAGTACTTCGACCATCTGAAGTTTCAACATTTTCCGCCATAGTAGCATTGTCATTCATGATACCACTTAAATCATCCATTATCTCTTTTCCTTTGCCTTTGCCTTTGCCTTTGGGGTCGCCTGGTGGATGAGGAGGTGGAGGACCTCTAGATTTGGTGTGGTATGCTGATGATGCCAGTTTCACGAACCAACCTTTGGGAATGTGAATAATCAAAAAGCAAAAAAAAGGCAAAAGGTAATCAAGTTAGTAAGGTGAAATGAAAGAGTGTTCGCAATATTTAAACATGTTTCACAAAGTCATGCAATAATTTACGTCCTAATTTTGGGACCTCATTGTGCCTGAGGTGGGCCTAAGTGACATATAGACTTGGAGAAAATTGATGCCAACATTTTCTTCATTTCATTAATGCGAAAAATGAGTCAAAACAAACTTTTACTAAATCGACAATAATAATAAAGTTACTAATGACATTTAGCCTTATTACATCAAAATCTAAATCTAAGCTAGAAAGCAGTAAAGAACATCATCTATTAGTCTACTTGGTCCCTGACGGACCTTCACCATGCTTGGCTCTTTTGACCCCATCAATTAGGTTCCCCAGATCGCGCATATCCAACAGTAAGTAAGCTTTTGATAGATGTCCTCCTTCACCGTCATCCATGCCTTGGCAATCTGAGAGTCACTTTCTCATCTTCCCCTCTAGCTCCATCAATCCTTTTTTCCAAGTATTCCAATCTTTTTGTTGACTTAGTGGCAATCTCCTTCTATTCCCTTATCGCCTCCATGTTCACTTTGTGTTGTTCCAGATATTTTGCTTCAGACTCAAACACCCTTTTGCGTAGCCTTTTATACTTAACATGTGCCTCAACCACTTCATCTATGATCATGTCCTTCAGATTGACACCTGGCTTGACGTCCCTCGCTACATCGTCTTCCAGCCATGATAGAAAATAGTACATATGACCGGCGTGATACCTGTCTGGCTCAATGGTTTCTCCTTCCACAATGATCTTTTAGTTCCACATATGTTGGGCCTCGAACTTAAACGGAATGACATCTCTTTTGAAATCTACCTTGTGCTGGACCATGTTGGAAACTCGAGTTATGACTTATTTCCTCCCAGCTTGTTGCATCACCCTTATAGGAGCATAAGGATAGATGCCTCACAACCCGATTAGTACCAAATGAGTATTCCCCCTTGATCTGATAATGAACTCACTATTAGGAAACCTTTCAAAGATCCAATGCACCTGCTCGTCTGTCAGATTGCTGAAGAAACGCACCCAACTTACAGCATTTCCAGGTTATGCGAACCTGTCCGGAATAAACGTCATTTTCTTTGGGTGATGGTTGGCTATGTAGTCATTCAGTGGCCTTCACAAAAGCTCTTGACGGTACTCCCCTCTATGAAAGTGTTCCAGCAGCCAGACTTGTAGCAATAGATTACAACCCTCAAAGTGTCCAAACCCTTGCTTGCACCGATCTAGAGCACTGTACATCTCAGCTAAGATCATAGGGATGATGGTATAAGTTTGTCCCTCGATGCCATCCATCAAGGTCTTGGCGACCATGGCTAAGCAAGTATGAATCCTTCCCCCTTTCATAGGAAATATCAACAGCTCCAAGAAGCAAACGGTGAACACATAAACCCGGCGGTGCACCCATCCCAATGAAGTAATGGCTAGTTCATCATGGTGAAGAAGATATGACTTGCTATGCCCATAACACTCGTAAAGAAATACAAAAGGATGTATGATTTCTTTAGACAGAGCAGCTCATCATTCTTCTTAAAACCCAACATTTTCAGAAAACCGCAGGGAATGCGATTCTCTGGTACCAGTAATCCCGGACTATCCCATGGAAACTTAGTGAAGCCTCCTATTTCTTCTAGGAGAGGAGTCATTTCTATATTTCCAAATCGGAAAACAGCTATTTTCTCATCCTAGAACATGGTGGCGGTCTCAATCAATTCCATATTTGGTCGAATGTTTAGCAAGGATGGCAAGTCACCAAGTACTCTTCTCACGTGATTTTTGTCGCAAGGTGCAAGGTCTTTCCACCAAAGGTGGGATGTTTTTGACCATACCAAACTTGGGGATTTCATTCTTCATTTTCTACAAACAAACAAAGGTTAGCCCTTTCCCCCTCCAGATTTAGCTACTTACGTAATAATGATCAACATGTTGGCACATTTTCTCCAAGTAATGCACATAATATGATAGTGTCCATTGGGATTGTGGAAATCCTGTTGGACTTTGGACAAGGTTCATCTTAGCGGGTTTTTACGTTAATAATGCTCTAACCCATACTAGGTTTAGCATGATGCATGTACATTTCAAGTTGGAGTACGGTTTCTAGAATGGTCTAGATTGGTACTCCAAAGTGGACAACATGAGAGGGAAAGGCACGGGATCACCGATTGCACTGCTAATCTACTAGTCTACCACAAATAAGCCCTTCCGATTTAAAATAGGTGATTTTCAGGAAAGCGCGGACACTCATCAAGCGCCGATATGTTGATAATTGGCACGAGTGGAGTATGATGTGGAGCATGCTTTATGCAGAAATAATAACACATTGCCAAATATTTACATAATGAAAGTGCGTAAAGAAGTAAATAATATAGACAGGAGAAGGGAAAGAAAAAGGAAAAGACAAAAGACAGTAGTCAGTTTAACTCATGAAAACATGCGAGAAAATAATTAAATGAAGCAAATAGGGAGATAGGGACGGGAGTGACATGATATAGAAGTCTTAAACAATATGAAAGCAACGGAGGTAAAGATGTGCATGTCATAGCAAATAAAAGATAATAAGGGAGGGGATATGCATGTCATAGTAATTTAAACAAATAAGGGACATGATGCACATGTCATAGCAAATAAAAGGAAATAAGGGGAGGATATATGTATGTCATAGCAATTTAAACAAATAAGAGAAACGATATGCATGTCATTAAATAATCCACATAAGTCAACTTCGTTATGGTAAGAGCCTAAGTGTAATCCCCAGCAGAGTTGTCATGCTGTCGCGCCCCGTTTTTTCGCGAAAGCGGATTTCTACATGTGACAACTCTTTTAAATGGGTGTTAAAAGAGAAGATTCACCACCTAACGATTTTTAAGGTGTGTTAGGGTACATATTTGCAAATAACTCTGTTTGACTAGTCAACGCCACCAAAGATTAGGTAAGGGCTTAAATTACCTCAAAGAGAAGGTGTTAGGCACACTTTAAAGTCCACAACTGTGATTCCCGGTCAAATTTTACACTCTGTGGATTATATGATTAAACTAGGCGAGCTTAAAAGTAAAGAAAAATATAAAAGTTGAAAGTCCTATTATAAAGTAAACCAATGTAAGAAAAAATATCAATAAACTATATGAATAATTCATATAAGTTTTAAAGAACATAAAGACTACAACTGCATTGGTTTGTGACTAAGTGTGAACAACAAGCATAAAAGTAAGGGGGGTCCTAAGTTTTTTAGCCTAAAGGATCACCCCGTGCGATATAAATAATACTTCGCAACTCCCTTAGGGTAGGGATTGCTCATATTATTCAGCGGGCACAGACTATCATCTCCTGCTACCCAATTACTATGTTAAAGATGTTATTTAAAGGCGTTCTAATTCAATTCTAAGTCGTACCCTATGCGTGTGTTACCCGTCCCATGCCTAGGGTCCAGGAAGCTTTGGACCTACTATTTGGTAGTTCTAGACTCAACTCAGTTGCTCAAAATGATAAAACTAGGCAACAATCAAAACAGATAGAACTGCACATAATTGCAGTAAAAGGGGGCTCAAGTAACTTCCACGCATAAACAGGAAAAGCACGCAAACAGATTTCTTGTTAGGCAATATATGCATTATGACGTGTTGGAATCGTTGAGTCCTATAGGCATGATTTCTTTGTGATTCTAGATTCCAGTATTATATAGTTAATGAGTAATTTCTGACGTATAGGCAAATTAGAGTGTTGCAAGTCCTATAGACATGATATCTAATCGTTTGTAAATAGGCAGTGAAGTCGTCGATAAACATCCTATGGGCAGATTTTCTAACGATTGACAATTGGGCTTGATTTTTAAACGCGTTATCCCTATAGGCATGATTTCTAGGTGGGTGACAGTATCTTATAGGAAGGATTTCTATTAGTCGACAATTAGACTTGGTTTTGTAACACTTTATCTTTATAGGCATATCATCTAAATGAGGCAGTATAAAGGAAAATAATAGAAGCAGTTGATTAATTAGTTAACCCTATAGTCATAGTATCTAGATGAGTATACCAAAGGCATGTTTTATAGTGTCCTATAGGCATGTTGTCTATTAAGCAAAGCGTGTGATCACTATGTTGTCTGAAGCATTCAATAGCAGATACAGGAATAAGTGCAGTAATTACTTAAACTAACATGCTTTGAATAATGCATCCGTGTCACACAAATTAAGTGCAGTGTGCATGACCCCTATAAACATGATTTCTATCAGTGTACGACATATGAAACTAAATAACATATAGGCATATTGAACAAAATAGTAAATAGATCACGCAGACCCTATATGCATATTTTCTACCCATTCATGCAAGTATTAGAATACCCCAACCCCTATTCATTAATACCTCGGCTGTTGTTTACAAATTATTATAGGCCCAGTTAGAACAATGAAACAAATACAAACTTAATAAGGCTATTATAGGCCCAAATACAACATTTACAGGCCCAGCACAAGTACAAAGTAACCCAGCAGTTCCCTTCTGGGCATTCACCAGTCGTATTCTTGCATATCGAACAGTCCCGATATCCAGGCTTGCAAGCCCGTCTGATCAATGCTCAGATCCAATAATACACACAACCTTATAGGTCAGGCCCCAAACATGAAAACAATTGCCTTGCTTACCCATTAGCGAATAACAGGAACATGGGGATATAAGATGTGTCATTCAAACAGCTCAGGGTTCAGGCAACGACATATGGATTCCCATTATTACAATGATCAGCAGAAAGGTTTTCTAAGTGTCACCTTAGGGGTGACAGCATACATGTATAAAAACCTTACAATGAGCATATAGGTGAGGCAAACAAGTTCAAAGCATGGATTTCTCAGGATGCACTAGAGTAGTTATAGGAAACATGAATCCATAAATCAAGGAGCTGAACATGGAATAACAAATGATAATGACATGCTCGATAGACTCCCCTTTGGGGTAGATATGACTATAGTCTTCATAAGGATTCAAGGCAGGGCATAACTAAGAGTTGTAGACCAATTCAGGACAAGTAGAGGTGTTACTAAAGAAACCTAATACAGAAGCTCAGGGTCAATATTATCACAAACTCAACACCATAATTAGTCAGCAAATAAGTGTTTAATACAAATTGATCACATATAGCAAGTTAAATTTTTCACATCAAAGATTCCCTAGGCATTAAACTTAAGAAATCCTAGCATTTTCAGATATGAGTGTACAGAACAGGATGGTAGTAAAGTAAGCAACCATAATGTCACGACCCAAATCGATGGGCAGCGACGGGCACCCGGTACTTTACTCAACCGAGTACCAACATAACGTATCTTTCTTATTACATCATCATAGGTAAGTGGGCCATAAGGGGAGTCATGAGATAAACAGAGTAAACATGAGGGAATTACCTGACTTAGAACGACCTAACCTGATATAAAAACTTATACACGTGACATATGGGCCTATAAGGCCATCATGATCATTTGTGAACTCAAAACATAGGCCGACAAGGCCATACAAGTATCCGTATACATGACATCTGTCTACAAGCCTCTAAGAGTACATACTTATCATAAAGTTCGGGACAGAGTTCCGCCATACCAAACAATACACGTCTAAATCATACTGACCAAACAAGTAACTACGGAGCAAATGGAGCGCACCAACATCTTCTGCTGAGCTGATAGCCTACTTGGAGGACTCTCGACCTGTCTATCGGGATCTGCGGGCATGAAATTCAGCATCCCCAGGCAAAGGAATGCCAGTACAAATAATGTTTCGAGTATGTAAGGAATAAAAATCAGTAAATAATAGACATGAGAAATATGGAGTAAAAGACTCAACATGTAAATCTGAATAACTCTGTGAATCATTAATATTTACAATACCATGCATATGCGTAAATATATCATACAATGCATAGGTATATGCATTCATAACATCATCAAGCCTCTGAGGGCATCCCATCATATCATCTCGGCCACTGTGGGCAAATCATCAACGTATACCAGCTGATCAGGTGGTGGTGCGTATATAACGCCGTAACTTTTTCCCATATCCCATATACATATAATATACATATATACGCGTATATAACGCCATCTGGTCATGGATCAATGTACATGAGTGCAATGCATGAGAAGTACGTCAATAAAATTTCTCGGAATGTCATAAGACCATTATGCCTTTGATTAATATCATAAAGTAAACTTTATCCACTTACATATTTTATGAGACTCATGAACAGACGATGGAATAATAAGATATATGGGAATCAAGAACATAGGCATCTCTAGTATTTCTATGAATAGAGTCATTTATGAAAATTGTGCATTTTGCTCGTTTCGTTTTTATCGTATGGATCACGCCAAAAAGAAAGAAGGGATAGCCTTAACATACCTGAGTTGATTCTCTTGACGATCCCTCTAACACATGTCTTTTGTGAAAACACATAACGGCTGATCGAAATAGGAAAAAATCCGTATGATATTCTTTGAGAAATATTGCACTGTATTCCCTTAGAATCGTAAAATCCCGTTGCTATAACATTGCGTAGTATAATTTCGTATGAAGATTTTTTGGCTGGAGATCCGTTACATTTGTAGATGAGATTAAGCATCTCAAAATTGTGCTTAGAGAGGCTTTTATATTAGTGGGTGTGGGCCCCACTTTTGGGGACTAGTCTTGCCTAAAGACCCCTTAATGTGCGACCTATCCTAATGACTTAAGAGTCACTTAGTTAATCTTGTGTTACTGCCACGTTGGTTTTAAGAATTTATCCAAAAGACAATCTAAAATGTCTTAAATAAATTACCAATTTCCTAATTAACTTGGAAATTTTCCACTAATCTAACAATTAATCAATTACTCATATAATTAAGAATCATCTCAAATTACTTAAAATACTACTCACTTTTAACACACTTTGTATACCTTACTATCATAGTCATGTGGTACCTTGTATGGTACTAGTCCATATAGATCAGGTATTATAGTTCGGACCGTATTTTATCTCAAATTGTCAAACTTCGATGAAACTCATTTTTTTTATTCACTTACCCTCTTACCTTCACGGATTTACTTATCACTTGTTTGAAATAGCACAATACTTATAATCCCAAAATAATCTCATTCCCGAACTTACGTCGATTAACTTACGATGAAATTTTAACGTACAAAAATACGGGATGTAACATCTCATTTTCGAGCTTTGATCAATTTATTTATGGCGTACTTTCACGTATAAAAATATGGGGTGTAACACATAATGAGTACATGGGGTTCACAAGTAGCATACTTTGTCTGAAGGGTTTAGAATAGAGACATGATCAAGTAGCAAATTATGCCTAAATGACTTAGAATAGAGACATGATCAAGTAGAATAGAGAAGTACAGTCAAACGAATTCCGGGCATGAGTAAGTACCCCAAAGTTTAAACACAACAGCTCAGAACAATACATGAATATGAGTAAGCAACATACATAGGAAACTCATGTGTGCATAAACACAGTGAACTAAGTAGGTTCAAGATGGTCGAAATATATATATAGTGGGCAGATATCCAAGTGCATGATTTAAGCAATTTTAGATGCTAAAGAACACATGACTATAGGCTAGCTTTGAAATAGATAGGATTGCAAATAAATGCACCAACAAGTTGTAATCACGTAGGTTCAGAAAATTCGAACAAGCATAGTATTCAGATTATGACCATAACTAAGAATAGAACTGCAACATTCACGGTACTTACCTATTATAAAAATTAACGGACAAGTAAGTAAGCAGAACAATTTCTAGCAGTACTTTAATCTGCAATAGCAAAAGAGCAGTAACACCCAAAAATCCCAGCGCATCAGAGTTCCCAAGGGTTTCAAGTGAACCCCGGGCAGTGCTCTCACTGAAAAAGAGCAATAATCAAATTTTCAGTGGCCTTGGCTTTCAGTCGGCCAAGGTCTCAAAATTTCAAAATAGTATATAGAGTGAGAGAATAAGAGAGTAACAATAGTTAATTTTTAGTGTCTAAGGTCCGTACAAGGGGGAAATTGGAGAGGGGTTTATATAGTGTTCAAATTAAGACGGACAAACAAGAAAAATAATCAATTAAACCTAAATCAGGAAAGAAAATATCGCATGCAATCTGTAATAGAACCAGTAAAAGAAAAAATCGAAATCCAAACCCTAGTTGGAATCGAACTTAGGGCAAATCATTCACAAGCCCCAATCATGGCGGAATCAATAAGGATATACCAAATACAGGAGAGACTTTCTCTTCTCCAGTGCATAGAACTACAATAGCACCCCGAACTATAGAATCAAAGCCGTATTTGTGAGAATCTAGCTTGCCATAAGTGAAATAGTAATGAAAGTTACCATAAAATGAGTAATAGTAGCAAAAAAAGGTAAGTAAACCCGCGTATGGACGCGTATAAGGAAAGAATAAGAAGGGATCTTTATGGTCGGCTAGGGTTTAGTGTGAGAGTAGAGTTGAGAGAATGCAAGGGCGGCTGGGTAAGGGAAATGGGTAAGGGTGTCAGGGTAAAGGGGTATAAGGAAAGGGTAGGGATTATTATGGGTCGTTGATCATCTGAGATCAACGACCGTGATTAAAGGGAAGTGAGGTGGGTCGAGTAAATGGATCCCGACCGAGTTGAAATAAAAAGGGTTATTTGGTTTGGGCCAGGGCAGCTTGGGGTATTGGGTCAGGTATTTGGGCCTTGATTTTGGTCCGAAAGTAACCTAAAATTGGGCTACAAAGTAAAATACACGAAAACTTTTAATAAAATAATTTGTAAAACTATTTAATAGATAATAAAATATCACTTGTGCAAAAAAGTGATTAAAAATAATAACTTAACATTAAAAAAAATTAAAAATGTTATTTGGCAAAACATAATGTGAAAAAAATGTAATTATGCGTAGCACATAGGCTATTATTGTAAAATTGTGTAAATAGCCTAAACATACTAATATAATTATGTAAAATGAGTTAAGATATTATGAAACCTATATGTGGAAAAATAATAAATTAAGATGATTAAGTCATCTAAAAATAAATTAAAGGGATAATTAATAAATAATCGATTAATTTAAATGCAAAGAAATCAATTCTAAAGCTCTAACAATTATGAAAAATTATAAAAACTACTTGTATAACTCTTGTAAATTAAGTAATGATGAAAAATAATATTTTGAAAGTTTATATACTATTTGAAAATATAAGAGCGAAATTGGGTATCAACTAGGACGTTGTCACCTGCATTGTTAGTAACATTATGAGTTATACCTAGTGTTGGAGGGTCGGGTTGGTCTCTCTGTTCGCCTGCTCGTGTACTGCGTAGGTTATTGTAGTATTTTTAATTGGGCATGGAGTGGGCTTGTTGAGCACGCTTACTAGCGTATCGGTTAGCCATGCTTCGAGGAGTTTTTTCACGGCCGGTGGTGTCCCTTCTTCTATGAACGTCCCCATTTTCCATTTGGTTTTGTTATGCTACAATGAGGGGAGACCTCTCGCGCCTAGGGAGGCAGTGGGCATCATGTTCTCGCCTAATATTTCACGGCTCTCGTTGATAGCGTTCATGACGTTGCAAGGGAAATCACTTGTTACTTTCGTCCTCTCTCCCTTGTTACCTGTCATGTAGTTTTTGTACGTGCAAAGAAAGAGAAAGATCTTGGGGTTTGTAAGGTTAGTGACTCACGTTAGTTGTAGATATAAAGAAAACTAAAAATTTAATTAAGAAGTCCCCACAAACGGCGCCAAACTGTTTGACCAAAAATATAGATCTTGGTTCAACCAACTAGATTTAAATAAAGAAGAGTTAATCTTAGTTAAAAATAATATCCTAAAGATAAAGCTATCGATGTTGTGACAAATAACTAGTATATTTGTCCGGATGGCAATGAATATAAGCAATAATAACAGTATTCAATGATCCAAAAAGATAAAATATGGCATTAAATAGTAATAAATGGCAATAAATGACATTTAAGTAAATAAAACGTACGAGTCACCCGAAAAAGGATGAGATCAGTAGAGATTCTGTAACGACCCGATTGGGCATTTTGCTTTTTAGATCTTTGTTCCCCTAATTAAGACTCCACGTATGTGCTTTTACTATTTATGACTTGCAGGGATGGTTAGTTCGGGTTTGGAAAGGTTCGAGTTGAAATCGGAACATTTAGTTCCTTAATAGTGGCTTATAATGGTTAAGTTTGACTTGAGTCAATATTTTGAGTAAACGACCTTGGAACCGGGATTTGACAGTCCTAATAGGTCTGTATGATGATTTTGGACTTTGGCGTATGTTCGGATCGGGTTTCGGATGACTCAGGAGCGTTTCAACGCTTAATATTGAAAGTTGGCGCATTTAAGGTTTTCAAGTTCATTAAGTTTGGTTTGGAGTAGGTTTTGGTGTTACCGAGGTCTGTTTGGAATTCTGATCCTGGGAATAGTTTTGTATGGTGATTTATGACTTGTACGCAAAATTTAGAGTCATTCTGAGTAGTCTAAGTATATTGCGGCGCGTTCGGAGCTAGTTGAGAAGTTTGAAATTCATAAGTTGATTCAATTTGGTCTTGAGGTGAGATTCTTAGTTTCGATTTTTTTTACGTGGTTTGAGAGTTTAGCAGGTCCGTATTATGGTTATGGACTTGTTGGTGCATTTGGACGGGGCCCCAGGCGGCACGGGTGAGTTTCGACTGCCCGAAGCTAAGTCCCAAATATCTAGTGTGCTGGTTCTGGTTTCCTTCTTCACGATCACGACGGCTGTGTTGAATACGTGGAGAAGGAAAATGTGAGGGGCTAAGATTTGTTCTAGGCATTGGCGACCCCTTGCCTGCGTTCGCGAAGGTATGGGACCTGTGGCCTTTGCGTTCGCGTGAAGGGACCTGCGTTCGCATAGGCAGAAAGGCCCGGGGGTGTGAGCTCGTTCCTCTTCGCGTTCGCGAGTTGGACCCCGCGTTCGCGAAGCTCAGGCTTGTCAGCCTTCGGGTTCATGTATGGGTCCTCGCGTTCATGATGACCTTTTTCTAGGGCCCTGGGCAGCTTGCCTTTGTGATCGCGATGACTTTTCTACGATCGCAAAAAAAGAAATTCCTGGGCAGTGTGTTTTAAAAAATGGGGCTTAGGCTCATTTTTTTCATTTCTCTCACTTGTTGGTCGGATTTAAAGCTCTTTGAAGAGGTTTTTTCACCTAACACTTTGAGGTAAGTCATTTCTAAATCATATGAGATAAATACATAGATTATGGGTAGATTTTAAGGAGTAAAATATGGAAAATTTTGGGAGTTCATTTAAAAATCCAAGTTTTGATAAAAATGGGATTTAACCACGAAAATAATTATGGAATTGGGTAGAAATTATATATTTGAGTTCGTGAGGTTATGGGTAACATTTATCTTCGAAAACTTTTAAAATCCGGCCACGTAGGCCCGGGGTAAATTTTAAGAATCTTCCAATTTAGGTTTGGTAATTACTCTAAAAGCTAAATTATGAACTTGTGAGTGTATATTGATTAATTTATATAATGTTTGGCTAGCTTCAGATTGTTCGGCACAAAGTTGAGGCTTTAGAATAAATTTGTGGGCCAGAAAGTGAACTTTGGGACGAGGTAAGTTTCTTGCCTAACCTTGTAAGAGGGAATTTATTCCATAGGTGTTCTAAATTACTATTTGCACTAATTTTGGGGCTACGTACGCACGAGGTAACGAGAGTCCGTGCGTAGCTACAAATCACGCTTAAGTCCGGGTAGTTTTATGACCCAATCATGAAATAATTATATTGTTTGCACTCTACTTATTAATTTAAGTGCTTAAATAATATTAAAACTTGATAAAGGATTTGTAAAGACCGAATTTTATTTACTTGGAGTTTTGGCGGGTTACTTGACCGTCAATAGAAATTGTGTTTCCTTGTGTATTAGTCTTATGATAGCTTTTAAATAGGATATTTCATAGAATATTCTCTCTTCTTGTGGAGCGGGCCGAACGCCTCAGTAGTATAATAGATGCATTTATGGTTCGTGTCGTTTGACCCTCGGCAATGTACACATTATTCTCGATCAGATCGTACGACCTCGGCGAATAAATCATGCGTGATAATGCTCGGAGCCCGATTACACTTGATATTATATTTATGACTCGAGAGGTTATAATTTATTTATTGGCCCAAAATTGTTGAAGTTAGTACGTGTCAGTTGGAGATTTTTAAATTGTCTATCAATTAAAGAGTCATTTATTCACTGCTTGCTATTATGTTATTATTATTGTTCACGTATTCCATGCCTATTTAGAATTTATGTATTTTATTTGTTGGCCATAGTAAGTGTCGATGTCGACCCCTCGTCACTACTTCTTCGAGGTTAGACTGGATACTTACTGGGTACATGTTGTTTATATACTCATGCTATATTTCTGCACTAATCGTGCAGGATATGAGGTAAGTGCATCTGTCATTCATTCAGGCGCGCACTCTCGTTACCCTGAGTCATAGTAGTGAGCTACTCTCTAAGTCCGTTCTGCAGCACCTGCAGTCTCTCTTTTGTATTTACTTTCTGTCTATCTTACTTCAGACAGTATCATAGGTGTTTTGTATATTCTACTAATCACTCATACACTTGTAATACCGGGTCTTGGGAATATGCTAATAGTACAGGTGGAGAGAATATTCACTCGAATATTCTCTTTCATGTCCTATCTTAAAACTAACCGTTATAACTCTGTCTGAGATGCTCGACCTCGACCTTGAACTATGATGACTTCACGACCTTAACCTTTGCTGACTCTTTGACCGCACCCTCCATCGCTTCGAAGCTACTTCGACCTGAGGCAGATCTTTGTGGAGACCTTACTGATAGCACGTGGTAGCCGACAAAGGCTATCATGGTGCTGATGTGGCTCGCCTATATCAACGATATGTTTTGGCTCATACAGAAGGCTCACCAATGGTTTGGTTATAATAATACTTTGAACAGTCTACTTGAATCGGATTCAATTTTAACCGAGAAGAAAAAGGAGCAGAAAAGGATCACTATATTTGTTGTTGTCTTACAACCAACAAGCTTTTCCTTCACCTTGCAAAATATTTAGGAAAGAATTTTAAGTACATTTTTTCATCCCAAACTTATTTTTCCTGCTTAATTTGCCTCCAAATTAAGTAGGTGCTTTCAAAGTGGAGGACAGATTGATATAATCACAATTTCTAAAAAACGAAAGGAACCCATTTTCGACATGCTAGGACCAAATTTGCCCCCCTATCACTAACCTTAAATTTTTTATCAACTGAAAAGCTAATAAGAGTATGGCTTTCTTCGGGTAACGCATTGTTTTGGATGGTTGTTATCTGTTATATTTTTAATGATTGTATCGTGTTGTTCTTTTAAATAAAATATTTATTTTAATTGTTACTTAAATTTTATTGTATCGTATCGTTAAATTCGTCGCTATGTAACGACGAAAAGTGTCACTTTATGGAATGACCGATTTGGTGTGGTTGCGTCATTACCTTATTTTTTCCTATCATCTTGCCTTTTTTTATTATTAAATAATCTTATTTTATTGTTTACCTTATAATTTTATATAATAATATTACCTCATACTTTACTTTTTTTTTTATATAATATTGTAAGTTTATTGTTCATATTGTTACATGACATAATAAAACGACGGCAAAGAATATAATCTATCCAAATATTGTATATATCAAAATGATATAATACAATACAATATAATACTATACGATACATTATTATAAAATGATACATAATAACCATACAAAAAAGCAGTAAGTGTTTATGTTCAAACAACCGGAGGGAAACACTTCAGCAGATGAATTGAGCAGAGTAATTGGAAGTCTTATAACACCAAAGGCCAAATGAAAAGGGCAGCATAAAGGAGCGTCGAGGGCTTGTTAAGAGATGTGACAAATTAGGCCGAAGAGGGGTGGAATTGCCTGAACAAGAGCGGGTAGATCAGATTGAATGAGGGATGAAAGGATGTTCTGGTATTCAAATTATTGGTATGTAGGACTATACAAAGATGAAAGCATAGTGGCTTAATTTTGGCATGAATGAAATTTTTTCCCCTTGACTTGAACTTTTACTGTAGTTAAAAGGCAAGATGTAACTCACAATATAATCAAAATCCACAAAGGATTATGACTTTTTGGACTTTTAGGAAAATATTGTGGTAAACATATCTCTAAGGTGCAAAATATATTTTTTTTAGAAAAAACAATTGACTTACTCGACAAGTCTTGTATCTACTGTGTATCTGTAGCATTTTAATATGAAAGCCTTAAATCAGCCAAATCAAAGTACTTATCTGGACCATTTTAATATGATCCAGTGTTGTTTTTTTATTTATTTATTCTTTCTCTTTTGGCCTCATCATGTATCAAATTTTCCCTGTGAATATGGAAGTAAAAAAAAGTACGGACATTTTTAATACAAAAGTATTTTCAGTTCAAAAAACCAGATTCTCGCTTCCTGGTAGAGAAAATAATTTTAAAAAATGCTCTTTTTTTGGTGCAAAAAGTGCTTTTAACTGAAGAATAATTTCATAGATTGCGTTGGAAATATCACAAGAATTGTCATTGTCCAAATCTCATTCTTGGTAACTTCTTGTGTTTTTTCTCATTTGGATTTTTGCTAGAGAGCACATTGTTCCGTCTGGATGATTTTAAATGAAAGAAATTAAGGTTTCTAGCATATTACAGAAAGGTAAGAGTCCCCACAAATGCCCACTGAACAATTCATACGATTAAATTAAAAAATAAACTAATTTTATTTTGCTGTTCTTAAAATGGGTAAATAATATAATTAATAAGTTGCCTTGAAATTAGTAATAAAGGAAACAAATAGCAACATCGTAGCAATTGACCAAAAAAGTGAAGAAAAGAAATATCTCGTTGCTAAAGACAATACAACAAGCACCACACACATCAATCAAATACTACTAGCTAGTACACATGGTAGATTCAATTAGAGTCCGGAACCAAAGTGTTTCTTTTTTGGATTAAAAGTACAAAAATAGGTGAAAAATATAACGGAGGTCCAATTTATATATAACACATTTTTTTAATACGTTATATCTTAATGGCACGTTTGTCCATTAAGGTATGGTACATGGGTTACATGCGTTATATGGAAACTTTACTGACCCATCAATAATTCATCTGAAATTTACTGACCCACCAATAATTGAGGGTATAGCGCATGCATGATACCTGCTATATATAGCGCTTATTAAGCATGCGCTATACCCTCAATAATTGTACCCATGGACTAGTTTTTTACTTATTTAAGAAATTTCAGAATTTCGATAAAAATTCATTCAGGATCCTTCAGGTCTTCCAACATATTTGTTTGCTTAACTTATTTTGCATTTTATCATATTATTCGAAGAGCAAAAAATTAGGGCTGCATTATATTAGGGAGGTGAGGTTGTGATGGAGAATAACTCAGTACGCTATAGCCGTTCTCCACAGTGTCATATTAAGTTGCCACTTACAATAGAGTACGATAAATTGGTATCGTTGTTATGTTAAAAAATTAGTTTGAGGAAACGTTCGGTTAATATTAAAATAACCGAAAGATATCTGTATTCTATTACTCCACAAGGGGTTGCTTGTTATGCTGAGTTTAATATCGAAGACGATGAAACTCTAACAGATTTTTTAGGATTTTTTAGGACTCCAGATGAACACCGGAAACTTATTATGATAAAAATGTTGAAAATGTACGTCAAAGCTGAAGACAGTCGCAATATTGAGGTTCTGCAAAATAGGGATAACCCTCAATCATCGGGTATTTTTTTGGAGTAGTTTTGTCCAAACAAGTTCCGTTTGAAAGAGTTAGGCCAGATCTAAACTTTTCTCCATGGGCGAATGAGGAGCGAGGTCATAATTTCTCCCTAAGTTTACATAATCCACAAGCCGAGTGGTAAATTTCAATTTTCAATTGTATTAGGATGTTTTTGTTATGTATTGTATTTGTATTAACACTCATATATTCCAAAGGGGGTACCATCCATATATAAATTTTACAAGTAATGAACCAAAGGACAGTTGCAATATGCCAAGTTTTCGTGTGTTGGATCATGGTGGTCCATCCGGGAGTCATCAGCAACAGGATAATATGCATCATGGGATAACAACAGATTATGATTTGTAAGTTAAGTGATAAAGTTTATATGTAATGTTTGGATGAACTTGAGAAACTCATTATTTTATTGATTGCGCAGTGAAAGCGAGTAACTTGAAGGTCATGTTCTTACTCAATTGCCCGAAGACGATATATTTAATCGGGATCTGGCAGATGCGCAGAGTCAGAAAGATGATAGTGATTATGACAACATTGCTGATAAGTCTGGAGATGACACACCCTTCCCTGATGAGGGTGATGATGATAAGGACGAGAATGATGAACCTGATTTGACAAGGGAGCATGATGCCACCAATGAGCATGCTCCATATATGCAGACTCCACCCCCGTTAGACCGAGAGTGTACGAGTCCCATATGTCATTTCATTCAAGGGTGATTCCTTACCTTGATCAGTTGCCCAGTATGTCAGATATGGATGCTCTCATAAGGGATCTTGACGACATTCGGACAGTAATGTGGGATGAATCTAGACCAATGGTGATATCAAAGAATATGCTTTTTGCTAATAAAGCATGCCTAAGTAGGGCGATGTGAATGTACAGCATAAAAGTGTATCATGAGATCATGGTTCATTAGTCATCTCCGAAAGTATACAAGGTTATTTGTCGTAGATGGTTTCAAGGTTGTACATGGATGCTGCGTGTGAGAAAGGGCAGCCCGATTATGTGGATTGTCGAGAAATACATTGGCACCCACACTTTTGAAATGGACACATTCAGTGGGAATCATTCTAACTTGAATGTTGACTCGATTTCTCTTGTATTGATTCCACACATTGAATCGTCCATAAGGTACAAGATTAAAGAGTATATAATATCTGTTCACCAGGTATATGGATATACCATTCCCAAAAGAAAGGCATTTCTCGGGCGTAAACGTGTGTTTGAAATTGTTTATGGTAACTGGGATAAGTCATTCGCCACTCTACCCAGGTACATAGTTGCATTGCAATACTTTAACCCTGGAACTATTGTTGAATGGAAGCTTGAGCGGAGTCTGGGAATACAAGAATTCATATTCAGATATGTGTTCTGGGCATTTAAATCAGCCATTGATGGTTTTGTGTATTGTCGGCCGGTAATATCTATATACGACACTCATGTCTATGGAAAGTATGATATTAAGTTATTGATCGACATTGTAGTAGATGCTAATAGAAGCATATTTTCCCTCGCATTTGCAATTTGTACCAATGAAAGCCAAGAGACGTGGATATTATTTTTAAACCACTTGAAGGTGCATGCTGTCAGACAGCGTTCATGTATTTGTCTAATATCTAATCAGCATGGCGATACTTTAAGTTCTGTACAGAATTTGCGTGCATGGCAGGAACCGTATGCCTACCACCGTTACTGTGTTAGGCATTTGAAGGCTAACTTCCAGAGGGCTCATCCGAACAAGGACTTACATGATTTAATGTGGATGGATACAACAGATCACCAAGAGTGTAAATTCAGGATGCGAATGGAATTGATTAGGCAGGAAGACCCAGAAGCCTATCGTTGGTTGATGTGACATGAGCTTGACAAGTGGACTTTGCATAAGGATGGTGGTAGAAGATGGGAAATTTTAACTACAAATGTGTCAGAGTCTTTCAACGGGTTGTTGAAGTCTGCACGTGAATTGCCTGTCACTGCCATGGTGCGGATGTTATTTAAGCAGATGGCAAAGAGGTTTGTTGAAAGATCTAGAGATGCATCATCATTGATGGAAAGAGGTGTTGAATTTATGCCACGTCCAATGAAACGATTTGAGAAATATAGGAAGAGAGAACAGTGGCATACATTTGTGCAGTATTGCAGCGAGTGAAATATTTTTGAAGTTTGCACTGGTCTGCATCAAAACTGCAGGAATAATACACACACCGTCAATAAATCCAAAAGATTATGCTCGTGTGGAAAATGGTCAATCTATCACTTGCCATGTTCACATGCCATGAAGTGCTTTCAACATACAGGTTTCGTGGCAACGAGGTACGTTGATAAAGAATATAGTGTTGCTGCATACGTAAACACCTATAGTGGACAGTTACAGCCAGTGGGTGCTGAGCATATTGGCCGTCGGAACCATTTAAAATGGTGTGTAACAAGGATTATGTGCGTCAACGGCAAGTGCAAAAAATAACGCGGATACGGAACCAAATGGATGTTGGTGATACCGTTTATGTGTGTAAATGTGGCATATGTTCCCAAACAGGACATAATCGCAGTAAATGTCCTTCAGCTGGTTTGGGAAGCGGTGGTAATTCAGCTCCAGGTGGTAGTTCATCCAATGTGCCCAATTATCAAGGATAAATATAATATTTTATTGCAGTATTTTTGTTGTACTAAATGTGTGTAAAGGTTCAGTTTGCAAAAATTTTGAAATAAAATTATGCTTCCAATAGGGTTAAATCAAATTGATATTTAGCATTAAAGAATCAATACAATAATTTAAAATATTCCCCAAGAAATAAATAGCAATTTTCATTTGCCATTATCGCTAATGTCTGGCACTATTTCATTGTCACTGTCTTCATCTTCTTCGTCAACATCTTATACGCACCCTTCCGGACCAAGGGCATCGTAATCTAGGCCACAGTTGACACACATTTCTCGTATATCATCGCTATCATCAATAAGACCACTTGCTTGATTTCTATAATAATATGGGACTCCTGCGTCCAACGTCTGTGGTAGAAACTTAGGTAGTCCCTCCCATTCGACAATTGTTGGAAAAACAGGATAATCAATGTCTCTATGTAATTTTTTATTTTCTAATAAATCCCAATACTGATCCTCTATTCCTTGCAGGTATTTAAGATCATCCAGTGCATGATGAACGACTAGTGCCTTTTCCATTTCTAAAATCTCCTTCATCAAATGCCGAATCACTTGTAGTTCGTCTTTGTGTGTGTTTGTTTGGAATGTTGCAGACAGTGCTTGTGGTACAACTAGCCCATGCAGTGGCATAGTACTTCATAATCACACCGTTTTGAGTAAAGGGGAACCCATTGTAGTTTTTCGCCCCAAATTCACATACCTTCAGGCTTTGTAGAATGCGTTTCGCCCTCAATAATGTGCCCTGCAACTTTGAGATTAGTGTGTATATTGATAGACTTATTTTTCAAGGGACGTAGAATACCATACCACTTGTCATCAACCAAATCAGTATAACAACCTAGCATAGTTTTTTCAAGGTAGGAATCGATTGTGTTATGGCGTGTTCCATGTGGATCTGTTGAACTACCTTCACCATTTTGCCTCTTCTTAAACCACTTACTAAATATTAGTGGCATTTCTGAAATAGATGTTGTAATGGTTCTTGAAATGGTCTGTGAATACTGATCTCTTGGTTCAACTTAAGAACAACTAAACTACACAAACTTGTATATTAAACGTAGCGCGTCACCAATATGTGTTATGTGTATTGTCATGTCAACCTGAAAAAGCTGTCGACCAGAAAAAGTCGTCGACCTGAAAAAGTTGTCGATCTGAAAAGCTGCATCCACTTGTACCCTAAAGAATTATTATCACGTGAAACGTAGTGCATCACCCATATGCATTATGTGTATTGTCATGTCGACCTGAAAAAGTTATCGACCTGAAAAAGCTGTCGATCTGAAAAGCTGCACCCACTTATACCCTAAAGAATCATTATCATGCGAAACGTAGCGCATCACCAATATGCGTTATGTGTATTGTCTTGTCGACCTGAAAATGTTGCCGACCTGAAAAAGCCGTCGATCTGAAAAGCTGCACCCACGTGTACCCTAAAGAATTATTATCACGCGAAACGTAGCGCATCGCCAATATGCGTTATGTGTATTGTCATGTCGACCTAAAAAAGCTGTCAATCTGAAAAATTGCACCCACTTGTACCCTAAAGAATCATTAGCAAGTGATACGTAACGCATCACCAATATGCGTTATGTAACCTATAATCACTCTTAGCTGCCTATACAAACCTCGCACATTTTAGTTATTATTTGCGTTGTAACAAAACAAATAAAACAACTTTCCATTAAGTTTTTATTTTCGAGCATTACGACATGTCTGGACGCAATGACGTACCAAGGTGTTACTGTGGCAAACGTGCGATTTTGAATTCATGTTGGTCAAATTGCAATATGGGGCGTAGACATTGGATGTGTAAACAAGTTGTAAGTTATTATTAATGGAAAAAATATTTGTTAATAGTTTTTATATAACATGTTAATTAATAGCCTTTTGTTATCATCCTCATTGGTAGGACGACAATCAATGTGGTTTTAAAGAATGGTATGATGAACCCATTAACCAGGAATACTACAAATCATGTTTGCTAAACATTTGGAATCTGACCGGTGAGTACGAACTCCAGATCTAGAAACTGCAAGAACAACTTGCGACAGTGAAGGAGAAACTAAAAGCGGCAGAAGAAGAAACTAATCGGTTGGAAGAGAAATTTAAGTGGTTGAAGCATAGAATAATGGGCAATAGTGACTAAACAAACACATGGATGCGTTTAGTATAGTTTTTTATTTTTATGTTGTACGTGTCATGTATTATCTTTAATTGTTAACGAATTTAAATTTATGTTAAGCTGTCTTTTTTTTGTGTTCTAGTGTTATACTAATAAATAACCCGAAAAATAAAAACATATGCGCAAATTATGTAAAACATAAATAATTTTGCTATTATATATTTAATGCCATATGTACAACTAAGAATACATATCAATGAGTCCTACAGCATATATGCTTTAAAGCATTGGCTGGCCTGAGGCGCATCCCATCCCGCCCGACTACGCTATCAGAATCATCCTCATTATGTTGCCTCTTTATCGGAGAATGCGCCGCAGCATGATCGTTAATAAGGCTCAGAAGAAGCGCCCGTTAGGCCAATAGTAACCTACAGAATAAGATATTTAATGGTCATACCATGGTCTCAGCGGGCTCCTAAATAAGATCATCCGTCTCTGGAAAGTATGTATCGCACAATGTGGCCACCGCGACAGGCGATGACGAAAAAAATAAAAACACTTTAGATATTACTGACTAATCTATAAAGTAAAAACAAATTGAAATAATAGTAATACAAACAAATATGCGCCTGAGTAGTGACACAATACTTTGTCGGAACATCGATGTGCACTGGAGTAGATAAAGTATGTGAAAGATCCTCAGCATCGCTCAGTGATGAGCCATAACTCAGTTGTTGCCCACTATGCACCTTTTGAATCGGACGATCAGCAGCAACCGTGGATGGCTCTACACGACTATCCTGTTGCGTAATGGTCGTGCCCATGATCAACAATGGAGCTGACAGCGTCACCTGCGAAGTCCCTGGTGACAACTGAAGGCTGAATGACGGCATATCATGAGGAACATCGTGTAGCTCAGGGTGGTCACCCGGCTGATCATCTCTAATATCCTCTACGGGTTCCTCAACGCCCCCTTGTTGGGGACCCCATCCTCGCCGACCACCATGACCATATGGGCCACCCTTTCCTATCTGGCCACGCTTGCCATGTCTACCATGTTCAGGGGCCACTTGTGGCCTATGATGGTACTTCTCGGGCGGCACATATGCAACCTCGTATCCTAAGTGCGCATCCTCTCTAGCACGTCTCAATGTGGCAGCAGCAAGATCAGTAACCCGATGGCCAAGCCCGTACACAACTGCCAGCCCCTCACCTGTATGTTGTAGCATCTCCAATCCCAACTGGTAGAACTGGTGTAAGCCAATAGCCTGCATAGCTGATGAGCTAAAAACACAACACAAAATTATGCTCGCTAGTCGAATATAGTATAGAAAATATCGTATCCACAGGAATTAGAGTTAAACAGTGTTTTCATAGTTTACAAGTTTAATTGCTAGCCAAGATGATCAACAATTTTGAGTTATGTGATTTAAAACTAAAATTTACTAAAAGTCTAAACTATTGGCTAGTGACAATCGCAACAAGAGTAAGCAAGAAGATATCAAAGGGAGAAAATAGGGGTTGATTGGATAGGTGTAAGATACTTGTTTGGGAATTAACTCTAGTTACTTCACTTCTACGGTTCAGGCGAGTCTCTCTAATTCACTCTATTATGTTCAAACATTCAGTAGAAACTCCTCTCTCGATTAAGTATCAACCTTACGATATGAACTAAGTTAAGCTTAGTGAAGATATGCAAGAATTCGTAGTGGATTGATTCTTAGAAGAACCTCTTTCGATTATCCTCCTAACTAGGTCTAAACATTAATTCAACTAGCCTTTTTCGATTACTAACAAGAATCAATGAATTCAACCAATAAGATAATACAAAATATCACAAATTATGCCTCTTTCGATTACATAAACAAGTGAATATATATGCAATAATAAAAATATCTAAAATGCTTCAATACATAAAACTAGAATTAATATCCACAAATAATTCTCAAAACACCAAATTCATCAATCCCTAAGGAAGAATTACTCTGTGGATATGGAGAAATTCATCACAATTAAGTTTAAGTCAAAGAAAAACATAAAACATCCAAACCCTTGTCTTGAGTGAGGATGAATGCTGAAATCCTTGTGCTCTTGCTTCTCCCTCTTCTACTTAGCTTCCTTAGGTCTAAATTATGTCAAAAGTCCTCAAAATACCATTTTTCCATGTATATATACCAAGTAGGGTCGGGCCCAAACAAATACACCTTCTCCTACGCGAAATAGGACACTTTTCCGGGACAGGACGTGCATGGCCGCGTACCTGGAAGTGTGCTCGCGCACTTTTCACCTTGTTCTGCCTCATATGCATGCCCAATGCGCGCCAAGTGTGCGGCCGCGCACGTGGGTGGCGTTATGTTGGGAATTTTGGAAAACGTAAAAAGTGAAAGTTGTAGCCCTTTTAAATATCTTTCCAACAATATTTTGTGGAGCCCAAACGGAAATTTGAGCAAAAGGTTATGTGCATTTTACTAGATACTGCGCAATATGCCTGCTCAATTCTTTTTTTCGTTCCACTATCATCCATTGATCCCCGAACACGATCCCGACTTAATCCTTGGGCTTTTACTCAGATTTCAAAGCTCCCGACTAGCTTAATTTTATTTCATAACTTCTACATAGATGGGAATCACTCCTACAAGGCATAAAACACACAATTAGTGCAAAACACTAGCGATTAAAGCTCCAATTCAATTAAAGTGCAGTAAATTAGAGTGCAATAAGCGACTAAAATATGAGATTATAGCCTACCATCAACACCCCACACTTAAACCATTGCTCTTCCTCGAGCAATCAAACTACACTTGATATAGACACGAGCTTTTTCAACAACTCTCATAACTCATCATACCGGGAATATTTAAAATAGACTATGCACAATAGTGTAACATCTTCACCTCAAGAATTGACTCACAAACACCACGCATTATTCACAACTTACTCGCTTACTCTAACATAGAGGTCAACGACATTACCTTTCCTTCATGAATCAAGTGCCCTCACACAACAAAAGAGTGTAGTTTCACACACAATAAAAATTAAGAACAATTAGGAACTCAAGATAGAAAGAATTCACTCACTCTCAGAAACAACGCTCATATGCCACAAAAGATGAACCATAAGTTTGCCCGTAGTGTACTACTCTACTAATTGAGCTCATTCAGTCAAGGATCAAGTAGGACTTTAATTGGTTGTATTGTAGGCTGCGGGACGGGTAGGATACATTTAGATATAAGAGTGACTACACCTCCCTAAGCACTATAATACATACAATTTTATTCAAAACCCCATATTTATGTCAAACCAATACTCCACCTTCAAATCAATATACATTAACTCCCAACTTCTTTAAGCACAATTACATCAAGAGTTACCACTTATCAAAATCATTTTTCACAATCATATAACTACATAATTTTTTCTTTTTCTTTTTCAATTCAAGTGGCTCTTACTTTTTCAATTCAGTGCACCTTGTCCTTATTTCATTAGTTCTACTCAAAAGCCAACCCAATCACCCTACACTTCAACTTTTACAAAGTTCATACAATTTCAAGTGCTCAAGAGAGGTAAATAATTCAAATAAATGGTCAATTCAAACAAATGGGTAAGGCTTGTAATGTGGTTGCCAAGAAACAGGATTACAGGCTCAACGGGGTTAACTACGATACATAACAAGTTGGTGGGTAAACTATATAGTTGGCTCAACAAAGAAACTCCTATATCACTTCCAAGACTGAACAAAACTACTATTTCACTTTGCAAACACACGGGGCAAGTTCTAGACATCAAATTCAATGCACATAATATACCAAACCTCACACGCACATGGCACATAACTTACTCAAGATTGGATTCATCAAGACACTCTAGTCAAAGTAGTTAAGCAAAGTTAAGATTATACAATTTAAAATACTTACACAAGATTCAAAAATTGGGCCTAAGCATCACAACTAAAGCACTCACTATTCTCAAGGCATGATCAAGTCAAGAGATATTGCTTCCATTTCAAATCATAGCACAAGGTTTTCCTACTTCTAAAAACAAAAATCTAATTACACCCGGTTCAAATAAAATCCTTGAAAAAGAACCGCGGATAAAAAGAAAAATCAAGGGGTAATTAATACACTAACTACAAAAGAAAATCTTTTTGTCATTTTCTTTAGACCTAATTCCCTCAAGAAACCCGTCGAATGATATCCATCGTCGGGAAGAATAGAAAATTTTAAATTTTTTATGGTTTTTCAATCTTCTTCCTATCAAACTACTAAAAATAACAAACAAAAACTAAGACTAATATACATACATACATACAAATATCCACGCACCCGAACTAGTGCACACATCCACGCAGACAGCTTCTTCTCAGCCTTCTTGGGGTACACCCCACACTTATCTTTCTCAATCACTGGAGCCTTCTCTTTTGAAATCTTCAGCTTCCACTCAACACTTGCAACTAGCTTCTCCATTTTCACTCCAGGCTACATTCATCTCAAAAGTCACCGTCTCCTCACCCACTGTAAGCATGAGTTTTCTATCATGTATATCCAGTATAACTCTACCTGTTGCTAAAAAAGGTCTTCCTAGGATTATTGGGGCCTCCTTGTTCTCCTCCATATTCACCACTATGAAATCTACATAAAATACAAAATTATCCACCCGCACCAAAATATCATCTACTATCCCCTCAGGTGTTATAGTCATTTGGTCTGCCAGCTGCAAAGATATTGGCACCGACCTTATATCTCCAATCTCTTTTTCCAGTTTCCTGTAAATTGAAAAATGCATTAGATTAATTGAGGCACCCGAATCACATAAAGATTTATCAAAGTTAAGAGTGCCTAAAGAGTAAGGTATAGTAAAACTCTCTGGATCTTCACACTTTTGTGGGAGTTTGTTTTGCAATATTGCACTACAATGCTCTGTAAGTTTGACCACTGAGGTCTCTTCTATCTTCCTCTTCTTTGTAAGGATCTCTTTCAAGAACTTTGCGTAAGCTGGCATTTGTGAGAGAACTTCCACGAATGGAAAATTTACATTAACCTGTCTCAGCATATCTAGAAATCTCTCAAACTGCTTATCCAGCTTTTCTCTATAGAGCTTTTGGGGAAAAGGTAAAGCATGGATGTTCTTGCTCTCTTCATTGGATTCCTCCCTTCTTGAAGTTTCCTCCTTTTTCTTTTTCTCAACTCCCTTCTTGCCTTTCTTCTTCTTAGTCTTTTTATCATCATCTTCAATTTTCAGCTCCTTCCCACTTTCTTTTTCAGGCGCAGCTTCTTTGTAAATTAGAGTGGGATCTTTCAACACTTATCCGCTTCTCAAGGTCACAACATTTACTGTTTCTTTTGGATTCTTTTCAGTATCAGCTAGCAAAGTATCTGGGATTCCCTCAGATAATATAGTTGCAATTTGTCCCACTTGTCTCTCCAAACTTCGCAAACATGTCCTAAGTTCTTTAATAGCTGCACCATGAGCATCTAATCTCTCATCTGTCTTGACAATGAATGGCTTCATCAGATCTTCTAACCCAGACTGAATTGACTATTGAGGTTGAAACTACGGCCTCTGCTGATTCACAAAACCAGGAGCTCCTTAAAATCTGGAGTTATTTTGTTGCCATGCGTTGTTTGTACCCCCGGGTGAACTCCATGAAAAACCGGAGTGCTTCTGACCCATTGCATTAAAGTTGTAGTTACCAACAGTATTAACTTCCTCGATCGAGGCTTGACACTCTTGAGTAGGGTGTCCTCTTCCATATATGTCACATGTTGTAGGAGACTTACTGTGTATTGAAGCTAAAGTTAGCTTCCTTATTTCCTTTGCCATGGCATCAAGCTATACCTTCACAGATGTGTTAGCGTCAACTTGGTGAACACCAGTTGTTCTTCTTCTTTCAGCAACTTCAGAGGGCCACTGATTTGCATCCTCAAATAACTCATCTAGAATAGTGACTATCTCCTCTAGAGTCTTCTTCATCAATGGACCGCCCGCTGCGTTGCTCAATGTCCTGAGTGAAGTAGGTGTCAATCTATCCCAAATATCCTGGAGTTACATCCAGAGTTCTATTCCACTATGCTGACACTTACACACTATTTCTTTGAACCTCTCCAAAACGTCAAACACCGTTTCAGTCTCATTCTGACAGAAGTTGTGGATTTCCCTTTTAAACTTGCCCGTCTTAGCTGATGAGAAATATTTATCAAGAAATTTTTTGGTCATCTCATCCCATGTTCTAATCGATCCATTAGGCAAGCTTCGAAACCAGAGCTTTGCATCGTTATTGAGAATGAAGGGGAATGCCCTTAAGTAGACTGCATCTTGTGACACACCATTATATTATAAGGTGTTTATAATCTCCTCGAAATCCATCAGGTGATTGTTTGGATCTTCGTTCATCTTTTCTCTAAAGACACAACTGTTTTGGAGGGTTTGAAGTAACCCCTGCTTTAACTCAAAATTATTAGCTGCAACAGGAGGTGGTCTCACACTCGATAAGCCTTGGTTGTAGACCGGTCTAGCATAATCACCAAGTGGTCTCCCGGCACCGGGATCTATATTTTCGAATTGGTCTGCACCCATAGGTCGATTCAGAGCCATTCTTCGAGCCCTCTCCTCTTCATAGACAAGTTGTGCATTCCGAAGAGCTATCTCCTCCGCATCTCATGCAGCTTTTTCTCTTTGCCGGGCTGCCTCTCTTGCAGCCAAATCAACATTATCCTCATCTCCCGCCATAACTTCTTTGGTTGAGGATTGCCCAATCTTCTCTGTATTCGCGGGGAGATTTATTTCTTTCCTCAGCTGTCGCAGTTGCTTTTCAATTTCTGGCTCGTATGGTAGTAATTTCTTCCCAGAAGATCGGGTCAGGCACCAATCTAACATGTAGCCTGCGCACAGTCAAGGAGCACAAAACTTAAAAAGAGAAAAATAAAATAAAAACAAAAATTCCTGAATTAGCACTACAAACTATTTCCAACACTATTGATTGCCAATCCCCGGCAACGGCGCCAAATTTTGACGAGGTAAAAACACAACACAAAATTATGCTCGCTAGTCGAATATAGTATAGAAAATATCGTATCTACAGGGATTGGAGTTAAACAGTGTTTTCGTAGTTTATAAGTTTAATTGTTATCCAAGATGATCAACAATTTTGAGTTGTGTGATTTAAAATTAAAATTTACTAAAAGTCTAAACTATTGGCTAGTGACAATCGTAACAAGAGTAAGCAAGAAGATATCAAAGGGAGAAAATAGGGGTTGATTGGATAGGTGTAAGATACTTATTTGGGAATTAACTCTAGTTACTTCACTTCTACAGTTCAAGTGAGTCTCTCGAATTCACTCTATTATGTTCAAACATTTAGTAGAAACTCCTCTCTCGATTAAGTATCAACCTTACGATATGAACTAAGTTAAGCTTGGTGAAGATATGCAAGAATTCGTAGTGGATTGATCCTTAGGAGAACCTCTTTCGATTATCCTCCTAACTAGGTCTAAACATTAATTCAACTAGCCTCTTTCGATTACTAATAAGAATCGATGAATTCAACCAATAAGATAATGCAAAATATCACAAATTATGCCTCTTTCGATTACATAAACAAGTGAATATATATGCAATAATAAAAACACCCAAAATGCTTCAATACATAAAACTAGAGTTAATATCCACAAACAATTCTCAAAACACCAAATTCATCAATCCCTAAGGAAGAATTACTCCATGGATATGGAGAAATTCATCACAATTAAGTTTAAGTCAAAGAAAAATATAAAACATCCAAACCCTTATCTTGAGTGAGGATGAATGCTGAAATCCTTGTGCTCTTGCTTCTCCCTCTTCTCCTTAGCTTCCTTAGGTCTAAATTATGTCAAAAGTCCTCAAAATACTATTTTTCTATGTATATATACCAAGTAGGATCGGGCCCAAACAAATACACCTTCTCCTACGTAAAATATGACATTTTTCCTGGACAGGACGTGTGTGGCCGTGCACCTGGAAGTGTGCTCGCACACTTGGCCGTGCACTTTTCACCCTGTTCTGCCTCATATGCGCGCCAAGTGCGCGGCCACGCATGTGGGTGGCTTTCTGTTGGGAATATGGGAAAACATAAAACATGAAAGTTGTATCCCCTTTAAATATATTTCCAACGATATATTGTGGAGCCCAAACGGAGTTTCGAGTAAAAGGTTATGTGCATTTTATTGGACACTGCGCAATATACCTGCTAGATTCTTCGTTTCGTTCCACTATCATCTGTTGATCCCCGAACACGATCCCAACTTAATCCTTGGGCTTTTACTCAGACTTCAAAGCTCCCGACTAGCTTGAATTCATTTCATAACATCTACATAGATCGCAATCACTCCTACAAGGCATAAAATACACAATTAGTGCAATATACTAGAGATTAAAGCTCCAACTCAATTAAAGTGCAGTAAATTAGAGTGCGATAAACAACTAAAATATGAGATTATAGCCTACCATCAATAGCATATAAAATATTAATTACGGAAGGCTAATGTAACATTATAAGTAAGTATAACAAATAACATACCAGTGCCTCATGCCTCCCTACCAGTGCCTCATGGCTCCCGGCATATGGAATGTACCGACCAACAACGCGATGAACGGGATTCCCGACGAGAAGTTAGGTAACACTGTGATACCAACACATGTACTCTTGCTCGCCCTTCATACGGTCAGGTGGATGGTATGGAGGAATCAGGCCATACCTCTGGTCCTAATCCTCAATCTGGGCCTCTAGCCAGGCCAAGTATGTCTGGTCGACCCTGCACGATCATCCCGCTAGTAATGTGTCATGTGCCAAGTGGGCGGAATAGGTACAAGCTGGGGTCGACCAAACTGACGAAGGACTTGCTCGGTGGCATGATGCTTGACTATATCGAGATATATCAGTAGGACGGAAGAGATCCACATAGCATGACTGCGAGAGCAATAATCTAGCAATCCAGTTATGAGTGCGTCGATGTATGGCCTCCATACGAACTATTTATTAAACATAAGAATCATGAGTAAAAGCAACACATATCAAGCAAGGCCAAGTAAACTTATGTATATATGTACTTGAGGGCTTTCCAGTAAATCCAACAAATCCCTGTAATAAGGGAGATGATGTCGAGCCTCGACCTCGCAGGCGCGGCCTCGCCTATCAACCCACCTCCAAGCTAGCGGGAGAAATGGTAGAGGTGGTGCATCCGGATCTATCGGTGGCAGAGGTGACTGGAACTGCAGGAAGCGCTTTCAGTCCCAAACCTAATATAGATTATGGACATAAAACTTAAGGCATTTTTTACTATGTATGTTATAATCATGAAAAGAATTGACTATGTTTTCATGTGCAGCAACGGTAAAATATTGGCAACGTCTCTCTGGGTGCCCATGCACGCTCGGCACATCTGCCTATACAGGTAAGCTAGAACAGTTACACCCTAGTTGTAACCAGATAAATCATCTAGCCACTCTAGATGATGTAGAAATCGCAAGCTGACTAGGTATCCCGAAGTGTTCGGGAACAGTATACCACCAAACAACATCAGTAGCAACAGCCTCGTGTGCCGGTCGATATCCTCTGGCAGTGAATCATCAGTAATCTCCATGTCTATTGCCACCAGATGCTGTCAAACGGGCATCAGCTGCAATCGACCGGCCCTACTCAACGCAGTCGGCTCCGCAGGCTGGAAACCAGTGAGCCGCTGCAACATATGAAGGTAATCCTCTCCCTTATAGTCTCTAAGAGTAGGCGGGTAAGCTACAGGTATACCATCAATGGGCAGCCCGAAAAGAACCTGTCACGACCCCAAAATCCAATTAGTCGTGATAGCACCTAACCCAACCCGTTAGGTAAGCCAATTAACAACAATCCAATTTAATGAGATTGATGAAGAGAAGAAATGATAATACAACTGCTTTATACAAGAATTTCCCAAGGACTGGTAGTACAAATCATGAGTTTCTAAGATTTAGATTTTTACAAGACTGAACTGAAATAATTACAACATCTATTTGAAATTTAAATGAATAGAATTTGAATCTAATGCTACCAAGGACAAGTGATAGCCATAACTGGAATGCAGGTACATCTTCAGATCCAGCTCCCGCCGTATGCAACAACATCAGCATCCAACATCTGCATGCAAGGTGCAGAAGTGTAGTATTAGTATAACCGGCCCCATATACTCAATAAGTAACAAACCTAACCTTAGGTTGAAAGTAGTGACGAGTTAGGATAAGGGACAGAGTTCAAATCTAATAACCAATAATAGTTCATAACAAACATAATAAAAATAGTGCAAGAAAAATAACCCAGAGGTATGATGCTCAACTCGTTCACAGTTATGGGAAAATAGGCATGTGTTTCAAATAAAACAGTAAAACCCAAATATTTTACCCAAAGCACCAAAATATGAGTAAGTTTGTAAAACCATAATTTTCTTCCCAACACTTTTCAACACGTAAATGTTTCATTATCAAATAGCATGTGGAAAGTACATCTCTATACCTACATGTCAATATGTATGAGAAGTCATGAATAATGTGATATCATACAGCCTGAGAAAAATGCATCTCTATGCTTGTATGTAAAGTGTGCATGTCGAATGTTGTAACGACCCGATTTGTCGTTTTAAGAATTAATGCCCCGTTTAGTGACTTAAGGTCTCGAGCTTCGTAATATGTATTATGACATGCGGGTGTGGTCGAGTTTGATTTTCGGAAGATTCGGAATTTAATTAAAAGAATAATTCTGATTTTTGAAGCTTAAATAAAAAAAGAGTTGACCTCAGATTCGAATTCTGATGATTCCAATAGCTCCGTATGGTAATTTTGGACTTAGGAGCGTATCCGAAAAATTATTTGGAAGTCCGTAGTAGAATTTGGCTTGAAATGACGAAAATTAAATTTTCGGCAAGTTTGACCGGGGAGTTTGACTTTTTGATATCGGGGTCGGAATCCAGTTCTGAAACTTTTCATAGCTTCGTTATGTCATTTATGACTTGTGTGCAAAATTTGAAGTCATTCCAGATTGATTTGATGTGTTTCGGAACAACATATAGAATTTGAAAGTTCAAAGTTCATAGATTTTGATTTGAGGTGCGATTCGTCGTTTTGATGTGATTTGAGGCCTTGAATAGGTCTGTGCTATGTTATGGAACTTGTTGGTATATTTGAACGGGATCCCGAGTGGCTCGGTGAGTTTTGGGGTGAGTTTTGAGCGATGTGCGGGCATTTCGGCACTCAAATATTGTTTTGGAACTTTTGGAAAAGTGCGGACCGTAGAGGAAAAGTGCAGACCGGACAATTTTGAGTGCGGCCACACTTCAGAGGAAAAGTGCGGACTGCACAGTTTTGTGTGCGGCCGCACATCAGGGGTTCTGCAGGTTCGATGGTCCGTCTTCGGAGGCTTATATCTTTTAATCCACAACGAATTTAGAGATGATTCAAAAATGCAAATTGTAGCCCTTTGAAACTAGTTTTCAGAAAGGTACAGTATGAATTATTTGGATATTTGTACAGAAAATTATGTGAATTTTACTTAAGCCTGGAAAGCTGACACAGTGAAGTGCGGCCACACTCAAAATTGTGCGGCCGCAAAACTTGAAAATGTGCGACAGCACTTGAAAATGTGCAGACCGCACATTGGGAGATCAGGCGTGGTACTATATAGTTGAGGGTTAGGGTATTATTCATTTTTGGACTTTGGGAGCTCGGTGTGTGGCAATTTTTGTGGGATTTTTAAGAAATTCATTTGACTAAGTGATTCTAACTCATATTTGGTTAACATACATGAATATATCATTGCTTTCATCACTTAATCAGTATTTTGAGATGGAAATTTGGGGAAAATTGTAGAAATTTTATAAAAAATGAATTTTTGGGATTTGAATACCGATTCGGAGTCGGATTTGGATAAAATTAGTATGGTTGAACTCGTATCGGAATGGGTGTTCGGATTTTATGGAAATTATATCAGGTTCCGAGAGGCGGGCCTCGCGTTGACTTTGTTGACTTTTTAGAATAAATTTTTAAGTCGACGTTTAATTATCCGGAATTATTTTCGATGAATTCTAATGAAGTTATACAATTAATTTGGTTAGATTTGTGCGGTCCGGAGGTCAATTCAAGCAAGAAGGCGATTTTGGAATATCGACATAACTTCAAAAAGGTAAGTATCTTGCCTAACCTTGAGTGGGGGAATTACCCCTTAGGCATCGAATCTTATGTGCCATTTGTGAAATGTGAAAAGCAGTGTACGCGAGGTGACGAGTACGTACTCGGGCTTATATGTGAAATTTCTTTTGGGTTAAAGTCTTAGGCATTATTGTGTAGTAAATTGGATAATTGTTGGCATTTATTAAATCATCTATTTGCCATGCCTCAATCCTTGTTTGTTGAATTTGTTTTTATATAACAATTTGATGTGATTGTTACTTGAATATTTATGTAAATTCCATGAGTTTGGTGATTTGATATTTCCTGTAAATAATTATATTATGGATTTTTCATCTACAAATAATTAATGAAATAAGTTTAAACCTAGGCGTTATATAATTATCAAGAATTTGGATTAATGAAGGTGTCACCCTATACTGAGTATTTTCCATCTATGTTGTTATTTTGAGGTGTTATACACATTATGTGGAGCCTTGGAATATTTGTTGTGAAATTAATTGATTTTGTTATATCTTTGGAATTGATTGTGTCCATTGGGCAAATTGTGATATGAATTGATTTTGTTATATTACCGTGATAATATTCTGTGTAAATTGTTATGTTATTTGAGTTATTATTTTGAGGATATAAGGGTGGCATTTCACTATTGATATTATGTGGGTATAAGGGTGGCATTTCACTGTTGTTATGTGTGTTGGGATATTGTCTGGGCGGAGCGATAAGGGTGACTATAGGAGAGATAAGGGTGGCTATAGGAGCAATAAGGGTGGCTATTGATATTATCAGGGCGGAGGGATAATGGAGGCTATTATAGGAGTGATAAGGGTGGCTATTATCAGGGATGATATGTGATGATGTGGGGTTATTGCATTGGTAATTTTCATGTGATGTTGTGATTTTCCTTGTGTTTATTCTTATACCTTGTGCAATTTGTCTTGTTGTTGGTAAATTGATAATAGTCTGATCTATGTTAAAATTGAAAGCCTGTGGTTATTGCCAAGCGGATTATGAAATAAAATGTGGGCACGAGGTGTCGTGAGTAAATAATGATGATATTGGCACGTGAACTGTCCGTGCATTTGTGATATGAAATGTGGGCACGAGGTGTCGTGAGTAAATAATGATGATATTGCACATGAACTGTCCGTGCAGTTGTGATATGAAATGTGGACATGAAGTGCCGTGAGCAAATAATGATGATATTGGCACGTGAATTGTCCGTGCAATTGTGATATGAAATATGGGCACGAGGTGCCGTGGTTAAATGATGATGATATTTGGCACGTGAGTTGTCCGTGCAGTTTTGATAGAGAAATTGGCATGAGGTGCCGTGGAAATATGAAAGTGGGCTGAGACCCGTATTTTATAATTTTGAAATGTTGTGTCACAGGGTGACTTTTATTCGAAACAGATTTATTTGAAAGATATTTATTTGAAGAAATTATATTTGAAAGAGATTTATTTGAAAGAGATTTATTTGAAAGTATTATATCCTGAAGATTTCTATTTGAAAAACATATAGGCAAAAGATTTTTATTGGAAGGACTTGATTAATTAGTTGTACTTGTATTCATTATTTGTTGGGCAATATTTGTGGTGTTCTTGTCGCCCTGGTGTGTATATCACTGGTTGATTATTATTGCCATCATTGTTATTTGTTTTCTATTATTTTTGTATATTATATTGTACAAGTTATTAGACTAGTGAGTGTCTCGACTGTACCTCGTCACTACTCCACTGAGATTAGTCTTGATACTTACTGGGCACCGATCGTGATGTACTCATACTACACTTCTGCACATTTTTGTGCAGAGCCAGGTATTGTAGCTATCGGACTCGGACAGAGTTAAAGTGTGATCGCAAGGATTCAAGGTAGAGCTACTTGGTCGTCGCAGTCCCTTGAAGTCTTTTTATTTTATTGTACTGTTAATTATTAATCAAACAGTATTGAGTATTCGATCCTTGAGATCATTTCATGTTTTCAGTTAGAGTTCGTGACTCGGTATTACCAGTCTTGGGAGGTTGTTATATTTGTAATTATTTTCGATGTTGGTTTATATATAAAACAAATGGCTTGAATTGTTATAAAATCGGCTTACCTAATCTTAGAGACTAAGTGTCATCACGACGCCTGTGGTTGGATTTTGGGCCGTGACAAATGCAATACAACATAGTGAATAAACCATATGTATACTCAGAGTATTAATTCACTCAGTCCTCCTAGTCATTCAATCCTCACAGTCACTCAGTCCTCACAATCACTCGGCACTCGCACTCGCACTCAGTAGGTACCTGCACTCACTGTGGATGTGCAGACTACAGAGGGGCAATTTCAGCCCAACCGCAATAATAAGCCAATCATGGCATGAATCAAATAAACATGCTGCGGCGTGCAGCCCGATTCCATAAATATCCTCACAATCAGGCCCTCGGCCTCACTTAGTCATCAATTTTTTTAGTCTCTGGGGCTCACAAGAATCATGATAATCAGCCCAAACAATGATGATATGATGTATAAATAAAGGACAACAGAGACTGAGATATGATATGCAAATAATAGCTGTGACTGAGTATAAATTTCAAATTAAGTAATTAATTCAACATGTAACACGACCTCTGTGGGTTCCAACAGTGCCAGCATGTGGCCTAAGCATGATTTCGAACATGGATCGTAGCTCAATTACTCTAGCACATAGAGATTTCATGGTTACAGATAAGATTATGTAACTACACAGTACCACAGAAATAACTGAGTCACAATTCATAAGGTGCACGCCCACACACCCGTCACCTCAACACAAAATATATATCATGCATATCCAGGGGTTCATACCCTCAGCATCAAGTTTAAAAGTGTTACTTACCTCGAACAAGCCAAATCCAATACTGAGCAAGCCAAACGATGCCCTAAAAATGCCATCTTGCGCGTACCAACCTCCGAACGATCAAAACTAGCCAAAAGCAACTCAAATGCATCAAATGAAGCCCAAGGAAACAATTCCAAATGATAAAGGTCGAATCTTTAAACAAAAGCCCAAAGTCAACCAAAAAGTCAAACCCGGACCCGCACCTCGGAACCCGACAAAACTCACAAAATCTGACAACCCATTCAATTACGAGTCCAACCATACTAGTTTCACTCAAATACGACTCCGAATCGATGTTCAAGACTCAAAAGTTCACTTTATGAAATTTTAGACAAAAATCCCCAATTTCTCTTTTGAATTCATCAACCAATTGCCAAAAATGAAGATAGATTCGTGAAATATAATCAAAACCGACTGTAGAGCACTTACCCCAATCCATATGGTGAAAATCTCTTCAAAAAATGCTACAATCCGAGCTCCATAAGTCCAAATATGATAAAATGGCTGAAAACTCCAAAATAGAGTACTTTATAATTCAGTGGACAGTATGCATCGCGATCGCGAAACAATCCACGCGATTGCGAAGAAGAGAAAATGGCACTGCTCCAAATACCCAATGCGTTCGCAAGAATAACCATGCTTATGCGCAGACCACTGGAATAAAGCTACGCGAACACGCCCTGATACACGCGAACACGAAGACATCTCTGCTAGAAGGCGATCGCATAGAAGGAAAATCAGCACCAATAACCTAGAACGCACCAACACTTAAACATGAAGGAAAAATGCTCTGATTCCACTCCGAAACTTACCCGAGCCCCTCGGGACCATGTCCGAACATTTCAAAAAATCCCATAACATAACACGGACCTACTCGAGATCTCAAATCACACATAACAATATGAATCGTACCTCAAATCGAACTTAAATGAACTTTGAACTTTCAACTTCCGAAACTCGCACCGAAATATATCAAATCAACCCAAAATGGACTCAAATTTTGCGCACAAGTCCCAAATAACATAACGAAGCTATTTCAATTCGCGAAACCATAATCCGAATCCGATATCTTCAAAGTCAACTCTCGGTCAAACTTATGAAATTTTCAAACCTTCAAATTTTCAACTTTTGCTAATTAGCGTGAATCCTTCCAGAAATATTTAAATGCAAATCCGGGAATATGCCCAAGTACAAAATTACCATCCTAACCTACCGGAACCATCAAAACTCCGTTCCGGGGTCAAATTCACAAAGGTCAAACTTGATCAACTCTTCCGACTTAAAGCTTAAAACATAAAATTCATTCTTCCAAATCACTTCCGAATAACCTGAAAATCAAAACTGACGATTCACACAAGTCATAATACATCATACGGAGCTACTCATGCCCTCAAACTACCGAGCGAAGTGCGAATTCTCAAAACGGCCGGTCGGGTCGTTACAAAACCTCTACGTCCTCTAGCATGATGGTAGCATCGCTGATGGGTAGATGAAACGTGTGCGTCTCCTGTCGCCACCGCTCTTTCATAGCTATGATCAATGCCCAGTCGAACTGCAACCGGACGATCTCTATGATCCTGTAAAAACCCATCCCCTGAAGGCGTCTAACTATACGGGGATACAGTGGGTGGTCCCTAATGAACTCTCACATATCGTTTATACGTCTGGGGTATAAGGTCTGGGACAAACACTACCCATCCCAGATGTGTGAAGACCTATGGTTGCTACAGTAGCTCTCGAGATGCAGGTCCGGGATGCACAGGGGAAAGCTCCATGACGATGTCTGTAAATTGAATAATATTAATTAAAGTATTTTTCTGTTTAATTGTTTAACATCTTTAAATATATTGCAATATCTTTTATATTAATATTTAATCAATAAATTTTCTATATTATTACTTAGGTTGATACATTTTCTATATTATTATTTTATGTGTTAGTTTCTTACATTTTTTGACTAAAATTCGGCAGGGTTTTGTTTGAACTATCATCTTTTTCAGCTATTTTTGGGTATAATAGAATTAAATACTTAATTTTTATAACCATACATGATATAATTAATAAGTATTCATATAAAAATACTTAGTTTGACAAATTTTCTATATTGTTGTTTTATATGTTATTTTCTTGCATTTTTTGACTAAATTCGAGAGGGTTTTTGTTTGAACTATCATCTTTTTTCAGATATTTTTGGGGTTAACAGAGAATTAAATAATTAATTTCAATAACTAAAAATATATTTTAGTAGTTATTCATATAACAAATACTTAGGTTGATAATTTCCTATATTAATATTTCATATGTTAGTTTCCTACATTTTTCTACTAAAATTCTACATGGTTTTGTTTGAACTATCATCTTTTTTAAGTTATTTTTGAATTATAACAAAATTGAATATTAAAATTTCATAAGCAATCAAGATATATTCAATAATTATTCATATAAAAGATACTACAAACATAATAGTAAATAATATTGAATTTATTTCATTCGTAACGATTTGTTTGTTAACTGTCATATTTTGCCCAAATTTCCCGGTATCGTCTCTTTTGTAACGTCAATTGATTATTTTATGATTCATATCTAATATTTGATAATTATCTACTAATACATTAAATTCAGAATTGAGTACTCTATCCGAGTTTGTTAAGGAGAGCACGTAGTTTTTATTCTACACAACGGAATCTTAAAGTGCACTAAAGTAACACTATTCTAAATGGCCATAAACAAAGTCAACTACCATAAGCAAAAATTTATTATCAGTTTTACTATGCTAAAAGCACTACATAACGATTAAGGGCACAACATAACACTAAAGGGTACTAAACAACAATAAAGTCACATATTAATATACGTACAATAATAAAATCACATATAACAATAATTAATCATAAAATAACAATATATATTTTTATTAATTTTTTAGCACATAAATAAACTAATCCGGATAAAATAATAATAATAATAATTAAATCACAAAACGATCACAAAAAAACATACAACGCAGTAAATAACAACTAATAAGCATTTTATATACATGAGTTTTACCAAAAAGTAAGTCGGAATACTTCGATTTAAAAGTTTTTGAAATATAAAATTTGATGATTTGGAAGCCGAAGCTAGCAATAGACGAGATCCACTACACGACAATGCCTTGGATCCGGTGTTAGCTTGCTAAATACGGAGAAGACATAAATTTTTGAGGGACGGGTGGGTTCCATAGAGTTTTTTGGTTAAAAAATGGGAGGGGGGACCGTTTTTTCACCTTCTACTTCTGTTTGGTCGGGGATGGAGACGGGTCCGATATTTTATATAGGTATAGCGCATATATTGAATGCGATATACCTACCTGTCTTTTCAACTTGTGGTATAGTGCATCCTGCATATATATATATATATATATATATATATATATATATATATATATATATATATATATATATATATATATATATATATATATATATATATATATATATACACACACACACACACACACACACACACACACACACACATTGAAAAAATGCATTATATATATAAATTAGTCATCAGTTCTTTTTTTACCTATTTTTGTGCGTTGAGTCCAAAAAAGTAATATTTTAGTTCCGGACTCGATTCAACTATAAGCACTAACACAGTAACAAGGCCCTGAAATAGCCATTTTTGGAACTATATATATGGAGTATTGATTTCTAATAAAAGAAACCAAAAATTGACCACTCAAATGATAAAGTCTATAAGCTACAAAATAGGCAATAACTGCTTAATATTGGAGTAATCACTATCATCTGGCTAGCTAGGCTTCTCCAATCATGGAAATTGGAATCATCAATCACTCAACTCATCTTCACTATTTTCCTTGCACTTTAACCCTTTTACTTAATATTTGCCCTTTTCTTTTCTTCTTTTTTCCTTTACTTCAATTTTTTGGGGGAAAAAAAAAGAAGTTTAATTGGATGTAGCGAAAGTGACCCTGTGTCTTTGACCTATAGCAAGATTCCTCCTTAGGGAAAATTAAGTTAAATATAAACAATAAGATGGAGAAAATAAAACGGAAGCTAGAACTCTTAAAATAACATAATTAAGAGGAAAAAGTGTAGTTGTGGAAAATACGTATATTAGCCGTGGCAATAACAAATTAAAATGATGAGAATAAAACATCAAGACATGCCACCAATTGTTTATGTTTGTCGATTAGCTTAAATGTTGGGAAAGGGGAAATGACTTATGAGAAAGGTTGTCTATTGCGTTTTAATTGTCCCACTTCCAACAAATTGTGTATAGACAGTGAAAATATTGTATCGAACATTACGATCTTAAAATAAACTGAATTATTGACCGATGCTGTGTGATGTAAAATAGCTGCTAAAAACATGAGTTAGGTGTGGTTACAGAAGATACATACTTTGTACGTGATTTGAAGTATTTACTTCGAAGAAAATGACAAAAATTGTCGCTTATGTTTGGGTAGGTTCAAAATAGTTACGTTCCTTAAATATATTCTTAGCTATTTTGGTCCTTAAAGTTTGCCTAAAGTAAATATTTTTAATTAGCGATAAATACTAGAAAAGTCCCGTCAAATTACAAAAATTGCATGCAACACCCAAAACTGTATCATAAATTAAAAATAAACCAAAAATAACAAAAATTATACCTTAAAAAAAAATACTCAGCTATAAGGATCAAAATTTTGCTCATGAATATATTCAAAGACTATTTTGAACATGTCCCAAACATAAGAGATCATTTTTCTCATTTGCGCAAAAATGTCAACTCCCAAAGGAAACAGGAAACAGGTAGTGTCTTACTTTTCATTTTTATATATTTCAGGAAGAACGCCATCTTTTATATTTAGTAATACTAATTATATATACTTAATCAAATTAAGACACACAAATGAGATGGGAGATGCTAATTACTTATGGACAGCAGAAAAGATAAAAATGTCGAAAAGTCGGTCATTCTTTGGAGGCATCGAAAAGGGAAGGGGAAAAAAAACAGATAGAAATTCAGTGATAATTGCAATTTCTAAATTTATTCTTGACGGCCAACCATTCCAATCCAGGGATTACCGACAATGAAAATGTGGTAGTTACCCGACATTAATTTGTGAATACTTCGTTTGATGATCAAACACCACACAGAAAATGTCATCTTAAAGTTGAAGTTAATAATTAAACTTCATCTGCTTGACAGTAACATATTAGTGAAATATTCAAATAAATCATCACAAAAAGGAAGCAACTCAAAAAAGTTGTTCCTGCCGGCAACATAAAAGAGCGCTGCTAAAAATGAAAACTCGAACCTAAAAGAGCTAATCTTTTTCAAATACAAAAATTCAATATCTTCCTCCGAATTAGTGAATTAGACAGGCTTTCATTGTCCAGAATAAAAAATGATGGGTCAATTTTCATAAATTTCATCGTAAATGTGAAATACTTACCTGCCATCAACCTAGTTAGTTGAGTGCAAATTTTATAGAAATAATTCCCTAAGTTGGAATGGAGCTATAATATTATGTACTGGTTCGAATGATTTCGATAGTTTTTAATGTGGCCATGTATTTAAATTGATCAATTTATTAAATTATATATAAATATTTAATTTTGAATCCTTTAACTAAAACGAATTATGAGTTAAAATTCATGAACTTTAAATCTTAGCTCCGTCTCTGGCCCGATGCTTATTCTTGTATATGCAAGCTAAGCAGATACTTTTGTCCTTGCATATGTTAAAATCATATTTTTCACAAGTTCTACACGTTAGAGCGTAACGAAGGTGTATACGGTCGAAATAGATTTCGGCCTTCCTACGTTCGATCGAGTTCGAGTGTTAAGAAGTCGGAATGAGATTTTGGGAGTGAGCTTTGAGGTCGGTACTAACGAACCTCGAGCCCGAAGGTCGCTCGAGGAGGCGGCTCGATAATCCTATCGAGCCCGTGACCGAATCGATCCGCTAGGCACTGCTTCGAGGTCGGAAATGTGCGACGCCCATCTCGAAGGTCGAACTCGATCCAAGACCGAAGGACCCGACCCGGTAACGAGTTCGAGCTAGTATCGAGCTCACAAACAAGAGCCGTTGCAATCACACCAAGAAAGAGAATCTTGGCGGGAATCAAGGAAGAGACAAGTCATCATGGGTCTTCCACTACATGTTTTACTTTATTGTATTTTGGTAATGACCATCTTCTATAAAAGGGGGAATCCTTGTAAGCTAATGGGAAAGAAAAAAAAAGATCACTTCTTATATTGATAGTTATCCCCTTGTGATTGTTTTACTTATTCATTCTTTTTGCTTATTATTTTTGTTCTTACAGTCAACAATACACATATTTTCATTTCTCTATACGATTTATATCAAATTGTATCACATATCCTTAGAACCACCCACAAATCTAACGTTATCCGATTTTTTCGATAAACAGTTTGGCGCCCACCGTGGGGCTAAGGGTAACAGTGATCGTTTGATATAAACCTAAAGCACACGCCAGTTTGCAACTTCAAATCAGCAATGGCTTCACCTATCGACCACGAAGCCGGCCTTCAAGATGAAACTAACAACTTGGAACCCGGGGCCGGAAGGCCACTCGATGAAGGCGCTGAGGCTCGAATCGAAGCACCCGAAATTCGAGCCGAAGTATCATTGGATGTCAATTCAAAAATAGCTCTAGAGGCGAATCAGCGTTCCGAACCGGAAAAAAGCATTCAGGGCGGTACTCAATACGTAGCTCGAGACACCCATAACGTGGAGGAGATCGGAGCAGCTTACGGATGATCTTCGAGATGCTACAAGCCCAGCAAATAGCGATAGCTCAGTTGCAGAGCCAGGTACGAAGCAGGCCGGAGCCCAATCGGTTTCGAGAAGTCACCCACAGAACGGAACCAGCCATAGAGAAGCCCAATGAGCAAGAATCGGGGACTACTCCCGAAATTACTAAATTGCTCGAGGAACTCACAAAACGAGTCGAAGCCAACGATAAAAAAATAGAAATATATAATTCCAAGGTCGACCAGATCCCGAGGGCTCCACCAATGATAAAAGGGCTAGATTCGAAAAAATTCATTCAAAAGCCTTTTCCCTCGAGTGCAGCCCCAAAACCAATCCCCAAAAAATTCCGTATGCCCGAAATACCCAAATATAACGGAACGACCGACCCTAACGAGCACATCACTTCTTACACGTGTGCCATCAAGGGCAATGATTTGGAAGATGATGAGATCGAATCTGTATTATTAAAAAAATTCGGTGAAACCCTGTCAAAAGGGGCAATGATATGGTATCATAATTTACCATCTAACTCCATTGATTCTTTTGCTATGCTTGCAGATTGATTCGTAAAAGGTCATGCCGGAGCCATAAAGGTCGAAACTAGAAAGTCGGACATGTTCAAGGTAATGCAAAAGGATAACGAGATGCTAAGGGAGTTCGTAGCTCGTTTTCAAATGGAATGAATGGATCTACCACCAGTCACAGACGATTGGGTTGTTCAAGCTTTCACTCAAAGTCTAAATGAGCGGAGCTCGAGGGCTTCGCGGCGGCTAAACCAAAATCTGATCGAGTACCCAGCTATTACTTGGACCGATTTGCACAATCGATATCAATCCAAAATAAGAGTCGAAGATGACCAGTTGACTTCTAGGACCATTACGAAAAAGAAAAAGTCGACCAGAGATCGATACCAGCCATATAGCGGAAACGATACTACTGCTGAGTATTCGAGGCCTCTTTAAAATCAACCTCGTACACAGGGGGCTTTATCATTGAACGCATCTGTGATGATTATCAAGTTCGGTGCAAAGGAAGTTACTTCGTTATTTCATGACAAACAGTGTCTCAACGGAAAACGTTGTAAGGGCCAAACGGTCAAAACGAACCATGCTTATATAGTTGGCCCGAGCCCTGACGCAAAACATGAACCCATGTGTAATGACCTGCAAAGAAAGCTCTCTTCTTTACCGATATTCTATGTTCAAGATTTATTATGCAAATAGGATCGAGTTCGAATCATTCACTCGATTGCCAAGCCTACGGGCTACCTTTATTTCGAGTTAGAGCAGTCACTCACTCGACCATTAAGCCTACGGGCTACTTTGACTATTACGCCTACGGGCTACATTGCATCGAGTTCGAATCATTCACTCGATTGCCAAGCCTACGGGCTACCTTTATTTCGAGTTCGAGCAATCACTCACTCGACCATTAAGCCTACGGGCTACTTTAACTATTACGCCTACGGGCTACATTGCATCGAGTTCGAATCATTCACTCGATTGCCAAGCCTACGGGCTACCTTTATTTCGATTTCGAGCAATCACTCACTCGACCACTAAGCCTATGGGCTACTTTGACTATTACGCCTACGGGCTACATTGCATCGAGTTCGAATCATTCGCTCGACTGCCAAGCCTATGGGCTACCTTTATTTCGAGTTCGAGCAATCACTCACTCGACCATTAAGCCTACAGGCTACTTTGAATATTACGCCTGCGGGCTATATTGCATCAAGTTTGAATCATTCACTCGACTGCTAAGCCTACGGGCTACCTTTATTTTGAGTTCGAGCCATCACTCGCTCGACTATTACGCCTACGGGCTACTTTGACTATTACACCTACGGGTTACATTGCATCGAGTTCGAATCATTCGCTCGACTGCCAAGCCTACGGGCTACCTTTATTTCGAGTTCGAGAAATCACTTACTCGACCATTAAGTCTACAAGCTACTTTGACTATTACGCCTGCGGGCTACATTGCATCAAGTTCAAATCATTCACTCGACTGCTAAGCCTACGGGCTACCTTTATTTCGAGTTCGAGCTATCACTCGCTCGACTATTACGCCTACGGGCTGCATTAGTTCAAGAAAAACTACTCATTTCTTCGAATTAAAACAAACACTTGAATATTTAAGCTGAAGGACGCTCAAGCCCGATAAAACTAAGGGGACTATCTACGAGGCCCGAAGGCAACAGAGATTTAAATTCAAACTGTTTATTTAGTTTGAAAGGCCATTTCTCTTCAAAAAAAAAAGAAGAAAGATTTGTATTTACATAATTTATGTACTGAAGCGGCGAAAACGCCATCAGAAGTTATCCGATTCAAAGCATGTTGGGCCTTGTTGAAAAGACAGGAAGCCCCTCCGCATTCATCACTGATTGATCTTCTCTGGTCACCAAGGACCGAAGGTAACTGGCAATTCCCACTGGGGAAGAAAAAATTCGGGTATCTTCAATGAAGTCGGGGACTATAAAGACGCATAAGGTGATCGAGCATTACATACGTCATGGTCGGGATCGATAAAAATATCAGTGTATATCGATCGAGTTGCTGGAAAATCATATCGTTTCTCGCCACATCCTTTTCCGAGAAATGAGGGGACTATCTGTATACGGTCGAAATAGATTTCGGCCTTCCTACGTTCGATCGAGTTCGAGTATTAAGAAGTCAGAATGAGATTTTGGGAGTGAGCTTTGAGGTCGGTACTAACGAACCTCGAGCCCGAAGGTCGCTCGAGGAGGCTGCTCGATAATCCTATCGAGTCCGTGACCGAATCGATCCGCTAGGCACTGCTTCGAGGTCGAAAATGCGCGACGCCCATCTCGAAGGTCGAACTCGATCCAAGACCGAAGGGTCCGACCCGATAACTAGTTCGAGCTAGTATCGAGCTCACAGACAAGAGCCGTTGTAACCACACCAAGAGAGAGAATCTTGGCGGGAATTAAGGAAGAGACAAGTCATCATGGGTCTTCCACTATATGTTTTACTTTATTGTATTTTGGTAATGACCCTCTTCTATAAAAGGAAAAATCCTTGTAAGCTAATGGGAAAGAAAAAAAAGATCACTTCTTATATTGATAGTTATCCCCTTGTGCTTGTTTTACTTATTCATTCTTTTTGCTTATTATTTTCGTTCTTACGGTCAACAATACACATATTTTTATTTCTCTACGCGATTTATATCAAATTGTATCGTATATCCTTAGAACCACCCACAAATCTAACGTTATCCGATTTTTCCGATAAACAGAGGAACACTAGTTCTATTAGCTCTAAGCCGCCGGTATTCTTTCTACCAATCGGGGCGATTAAAGCATCGCCATTACTATTACAAATTATATATTCCTCCTAAATGTACTAGCTCATATACCATTGAAAGATGAAACACATGCATATGACATATCCCAAAGAAAAAAGAAAAGAAGAACAAAAGAACTTCAATAATCTTCTTTTCAGTAATTTCCTTATAACCTATTATGATATTATAGCATAACTTTATGTGGCGAAACTTCCTTTTCATCAGTCTGTTTCAGTTTCACCAGTTGGCCAATTGTGGAGTCAAAACATTTGCTATTGATATGTACTTTTGAATGCTTTTCCGTGAGTTCTTGTTCTGTTTTTTTTAATGTTGTTTTTTTTTTCCACATTTTAATAGGAAGTTATATAGCTAGAGCCAAAAGAAAGCCTAAAGTAGGTGGATAACAAAAAAATACATTGGGGAAAAAAACTCGAATCTAGCACGTTGTGACACGTGAAGTGCACATGCGACTAAATTGGTGATTTTCTTTTTTTGGCCTGTATGTATAGCACATGACTCATACATGATTTTGTCTCAATAAAAGAATTATGAGCAATATGTTGACACTTTTATAAATATATTATGTTATGGATGTTCATTTACTCCGTTGTAAATAAGCTTCCTAAAGAAGTTTATCCATATGAGACTCTCCCGTAAATATGTTTATCAATTTAGTATTCTATTGGAAATAAGCCTCCTGAAGAAGCTTATCATTTTGGTACTACGTTATGGATAAACATAACCCCCGATAGAAGATTATCTATATCTGGTACAGTAACAGCTTACACAGCAGCTTGCAGTAGCAGCTTACAAGCAACTTACACAGCTGCTTGCAGTAGCAGCTTACGCACCAGCTTCCTTTCTTCTATAAATAGAGTAGTTTTCAGTTCATTATATTCATAAGTTTGAAATTTGAATAATATATCAATCTCTCTCTGTACTTGTCTTCGGTTTATTTACTTTACAGTTTTTATTTTATAGCAAATTATCAGCACGAGACTCTGCCATCTCAAGCAAATACTTTGAAAGTATCAGAGGTATGAACTTTCCTTTTCTAAATAATGTCAAATCTTTCTAAACTTGAATTTGTAGCCCTGGATATATCGGGCAAAAGCTACATGTCTTGGGTGCTTGATGCCGAAATTCATCTTGATGCGATGGGTCTGGCAGACACCATCAAGGACAAAAATTATGCATCAAACCAAGACCGTGCCAAAGCAATGATATTCTTACGCCATCACCTTGATGAGGGCCTGAAAATGGAATATCTTACTGTTAAAGATCCAGTCATACTGTAAAATAATTTGAAAGATAGATATGACCACCTGAAGATGGTCTTTCTTCCACATGCACGTTATGATTGGACTCATCTAAGGTTACAAGATTTTAAACCTATCAGTGAGTATAATTCTGCTATATTCAGAATTATTTCCCAATTGAAACTATGTGGTGATAATATTACTGATCATGATATGTTGGAAAAAACTTTTACCACTTTTCATGCCTCGAATATGCTCCTGCAGCAGCAATATCGAGAGATGGGATTCAAAAAGTATTCTGAACTTATCTCACATCTTCTTGTAGTCGAGCAATATAATGGGCTATTAATGAAAAATCATGAAAGCCGACCTACTGGTTCTTGTCCATTCCTGAAGTGAATGAGACGAACTTTCACCAAGCTAAGTGTGGAAGAGGACGTGGCCCCAGTCGTGGTCATGGTCGTGGTCGGGGAAGAAATTCTAATCATGGTAATAATAATACACCAAAGAACCCTCCTCACCACCAGCAGTGGAAAAGGAAGGAACAAAAGCATGAAGCGGTGCAAGCAGCAAAGCCAGAAAATGCATGCTATAGATGTGGAGGAAAAGGGCACTGGTCACGTACCTGTCGTACGCCAAAGCACCTGGTTGAGCTTTATCAAGCCTCCCTGAAGAAGGCAGAGAAAAATGTTGAAGCAAATTTTATTTCTGAAGATAATTTAGACTTCATGCATTTGGATGTAGCTGATTACTTTGCACTCCCAGAAGGAGAAATAAGCCATATGATCGGTGGTGAATCTGTAAAAATGTAAATATTTTAATTTTGGTTGTTTGTAATAGATAGTATGGTTATATAATTATTGTACATAAATAAAAGTTATGCTTTGATAATGATGTTTACTATAACATATTTTATTTATGTCATTTTGAAGAATATGGATAATCCTCAAACTACGTTTGGATCAAAGACCAATCATGAAGATATTTGTGTAATTGATAGTGGAACAACTCATGCCATATTCAAGGATCAGAAATACTTTTCTTATTTGCATAAGGAAAAAGCACATGTTTCAACAATTTCTCGTAATATAAGTTTGATTGAAGGCTCTAGAAGAGCCATTATATTTCTGTCTAAGGGAACAAAATTTATAATAGACAATGCATTATTCTCCTCCAAGTCCCGAAGAAACTTGTTGAGTTTTATAGATATCCGCCAAAATGGGTATCATGTTGAGACGACTGATGAAATGAATATGGAATATCTTTATATTACAAAGAATGTTTCTGGCCAGAAGTGCATTGTAGAAAAGTTACCAACTTTATCTTCTAGCTTATACTATTCAAAGATTAGTACAGTTGAAGCACACTCTATCGTAAACCAGAAGTTTACTGATTCAAATATTTTTGTGCTTTGGCATGTCCGTTTGGGCCATCCTAGATCAATAATAATGAGACGAATTACTGAAAATTCGAGTGGGTATCTATTAAAGAACCTGAAGATTCTTACAAATAATGAATTTTCTTGTGATGCTTGTTATCATGGTAAAATGATCACTAGACCATCACCAATGAAGGTTGGCATTGAATCCCCTGCCTTTTTAGAATGTATACATGGGGATATATGTAGACCTATTCACCCACCAAGTGGGTTGTTTAGATATTTTATGGTCCTAATAGATGCATCTTCAAGATGGTCTCATGTGTGCCTATTATCATCTTGCAACTTGGCGATTGCAAAGCTATTAGCCCAAATAATTCGATTAAGGGCACAATTTCCAGATTATCCTATAAAGGCTATTCGCCTTGATAATGCTAGAGAATTCTCATCTCAAGATTTTGATGATTACTGTCTATCAGTTGGGATAAAAGTTGAACATCCTGTAGCTTATGTTCATACTCAAAATGGCCTTGCAGAGTCATTTATTAAACGCCTGCAATTGATAGCAAGACCACTACTTATGAAAACAAAATTGCCCACTACTGTTTGGGGCCATGCTATCTTGCAAGCAGCATCACTTATCCGTCTCAGACCGACATATTATAATAAATATTCTCCATCACAATTAATTTTTGGTCATGAACTAGATATTGCCCATCTACGAATTTTTGAATGTGTTGTATATGCGCCAGTAGCACCACCACAGCGCAGTAAGATGGGCCCACAGAGAAGGTTAGGAATATATGTTGGGTTTGAATCACCCTCTATTATTCGCTATCTTGAACCATTGACGGGAGATTTATTTACTGCTCGATTTGCAGATTATCGATTTGATGAAACAAATTTCCCACAATTAGGGGGAGAGATAAAGGAAATCAAAAGAGAAATTGTTTGGAAAGTTTCATCCTTATCTCATTTTGATCCACGTACCCCTATATGTAATCAGGAGGTCCAGAAGATCATCCATTTACAAAATATAGCAAATCAAATGCCAGGCGCATTTACTGATTTGAATAGGATAACTAAGTCACATATCCCTGCAGAGAATGTGCCTATCCGAATTGATGTCCCAGTAGGACCATCTACTAGCATGAGAGCTAGTGAACCTAAGCACGCCTGAAGCGTGGTAGGCCTTTGGGTTCTAAGAATCGAAATTCTCGAAAAAGAAAATTGACAAATGATAACGATACTACGAAGGGATCTCCTGGAGAGACCCAAGAACTGATTAGTTCTGAGATTCCTAAAGAAATCAATGAACCCAATACTCAAGTGAGCAAGGAACTTTTAATAAGTTATACTGGTGATGGGATTAATTTAAATCGATCTGAAATAGTGGTGGATAATATTTTTGCTTATAATGTTGCACTTAACATTATGCAAGATAGTGAGGATTTTGAACCCCGATCTATCGAAGAATGTCGACAAAGATTTGATTGGCCAAAATGGCAAGGGGCAATTCAATTAGAATTGAACGCACTTGCTAAAAGAGAGGTCTTTGGACCAATAGTCCAAACACCTGCTGGTATAAAATCAGTTGGTCATAAATGGGTTTTTGTGCGAAAAAGGAATGACAAAATTGAAGTTGAAAGGTACAAGGCTCGCTTTGTCGCACAAAGATTCTCACAACGACCTGGAGTCGATTACAAAGAAATATATTCACTCGTTATGGATGCCATAACATTTCGATATCTCATCAGTTTAGCCTTACGTGAAAGGCTTGAAATACATATGATGGATGTGGTTACAGCTTGTCTGTATGGGTCACTTGATAATGAGATTTACATGAAAATCCCTGAAGGATTTAAAATGCCTGAAGCATATTCAAAATCTCGGGAAATGTACTCAATCAGATTATAAAGATCTTTGTACGGTTTAAAGCAATCTGGGAGCATGTGATATAATCGCCTCAATGAATATTTGCTGAAAGAAAATTACATAAATGATGTTATTTGTCCGTGTATTTTTATAAAGAAAATAACTTCCGAATTTATTATACTTGTTGTTTATGTTGATGACATAAATCTTGTTGGAACTCCAGAAGAGCTCCAAAAGGCAATTGAACATTTGTCTTGGTCTGCAAATTGAACATTTAGCAGACGGGATCTTTATCCATCAATCTGCCTATACAGAAAGGGTCTTAAAACTCTTTTACATGGACGAAGCGCACCCATTGAGTACACTAATGGTTGTTCGATCACTTGAAGTGAATAAGGACCCGTTCCGACCTCCAGAAGAGGAAGATGAACTCCTTGGTCCTGAAACACCATATCTCAGTGCAATTGGTGCACTTATGTATCTTGCTAATGCTACAAGGCCTGACATAGCATTTTCTGTTAATTTACTAGCAAGATATAGCTCTTCTCCTACAAAGAGACATTGGAATGGGATTAAGCATATTTTGTGATATTTAAAGGGAACTCTTGATATGGGTTTGTTTTATGCTAACAAAGGTAGTGCAGATCTTATTGGTTCTGCAGATGCAGGTTATTTATCTAGTCCTCATAAAGCTTGATCTCAAACCGGATACGTGTTTACATGTAGAGGTACTGTCATATTATGGCGCTCCACAAAGCAATCTATTGTTGCTACTTCTTCAAATCATGCTGAGATAATAGCTATTCATAAAGCAAGTAGGGAATGCGTGTGGTTGAGATCAGTGATTCATTTTATTCAAGAAAAATGTGGTTTGGAATGTGATAAAAGATCCACAATTTTATATGAAGACAATATTACATGCATAGCCCAATTGAAGGGAGGATTTATAAAAGGTGATAGAACGAAGCACATTTCACCAAAATTATTCTACACACACGATCTTCAGAAAAATGGTGACATTGATGTGCAACAAATCCGTTCAAGTGATAATCCGGCAGATTTATTAACTAAATCTTTGCTAGCTTCAACTTTTGAGAAGATGGTATACAAGATTGGAATGCAGAGACTCAAATATTTGAAACAAGATTTTCATGATGGGGAGTAAAATACGCGATATACTTTTTTCCTTACTAAGGTTTTTCCCACAGGGTTTTCCTTATAAAGTTTTTAATGAGGCAGCTAGCAATGCGTATTACTATATATGTGTACTCTTTTTTCTTCACTAGGATTTTTTAGCCACGGGATTTTTCCTAGTAAGGTTTTAATGAGGCACATTATCTTTTAATGAACATACAAGGGGGAGTGTTATAAATATATTATATTATGGATGTTCATTTACTCCGTTGTAAATAAGATTCCTGAAGAAGTTTATCAATATGAGACTCCGCCGTAAATATGTTTATCTATTTAGTACTCTATTGGAAATAAGCCTCCTGAAGAAGCTTATCATTTTGATACTCCGTTATAGATAAACATAACCCCCGATAGAAGATTATCTATATCTGGTACAGTAGAAGCTTACAAGCAGCTTACACAACAGCTTGCAATAGCAGCTTACACAGCAGCTTGCAATAGCAGCTTACAAGCAGCTTACACAGCAGCTTGCAGTAGCAGCTTACACAGCAGCTTGCAGTAGCAGCTTCCTTTCTTCTATAAATAGAGGAGTTTTTAGTTCATTATGTACATAAGTTTGAAGTTTGAATAATATATCAATCTCTCTCTATACTTGTCTTCGGTTTATTTACTTTACTGTTTTTATTTTATAATAGACACTCTTTTGTTTTCTTTCTGCTGTGTGACCGGCCGCTTAATTAAGTGCAAGGAACAAAATGAATTGAAAATCATTTAAACTTCTTATCCAGCTTAGAAAAAGATAAAGCAGAGGACAATATCAATAAATCAATCAGACAATTAACTATATTCCAATCAAAACTTAGTTGGAGTTGTATTGGGTAAAATATGTTATGGCACGTGGCTGTCCGAGAAAGGGACACGTGGAACCCAAGACGGGGATGACTGAAGACTGAAGACAACTGTTTCGTTTATCACCGGAAAGAATAATGCTCATAAAATATGATAAATGTTCTTCTCCCGGTAGCATTCAATAGAGAATATTCATAGCATTAAGAGCAGTTATCCATTACAAGGAATTTGACATTTATGTTCACTGTTAAATATTCATAAATGCCCCTCATAATTGATATTAAAGAAGGGCACGACCCTAAGACTCTCTTCATAGCTATAAATAGTGAGCTCAGTTGTCATTGTAAAGGGACGACTATTCTGGCAAACTTATACTATATTTTATATAAAGCTCAATCTAATTTTATCTTCTGATTTCTCGATTCTTTTGTTGTTGTGACCGGAAACCTTATTCCCGGAATTGTTGCTTCTGCTGTTTCGCCTATATCTTAAGGCTAAGTATTGCATAATTCTTCAATTATTTATTTATTTCAGGATCAAATTAATTCACTTATCTAGAAACCACATATAAATTCAATTGTACTATTTTACGAGTAAATATTTTGGCGCCCACCGTGGGGCCAATATAGCCAAGTAATTAAATTGATCCTTGCCTTTTTTTACTAACGTGTTTTGATCGTTTTTGTCTTAAAAAAAGTCATAAGAAATGGCAGATAACACTATTAACGACATGCACAACCCCGAGATTCGAGGGGATCAACCTCATTCCGAGGACTCAATTAGCGACACCCATAATGAAGGGAATGACGCTACACCAGTGCATGACATATAGTATCCTCGACATGTTCGGGGGACCACTCCCGATGACGCTGATGAGGAGCATGTCGTCGACGCGGTAAGGGTCTTGCAAGAGCAACAAGCGATCATTCTAGACTACCTCACGCGACAGGATAAAGTTATGACAGAGTTGAAGCAAGCCCTGTCGGGAGCTTCAAATAATGCAAACAGATGAGATCTGATCCCTTCCGGGATTCCCACGAATTAAACAACAAGGAGGATCGACAACAACACTCCCAGGGGTGAAATTGGCTCTGATGAGACAGGAGGGAACGGGTCCGGTCTCAACAACGAGAATGATTCTTTCAAGAATGAACTTTTACGGTTCATGAGGGAAGTAAACGCCTGCATGGACCAGATCCTGGGCGCGCCACCAGTGCTGAAAGGCCCGAACTTGAAGAAGTATACTCAATTATCGTATAAGCCAAGTGTGACACCAGAGTTGATCCCGAAGCGGTTCAAAATGACTGAAATGCCGAAGTATGATGGAACTTCAGACCCCCAGGAGCATATTACCACCTACACAACAGCGATAAAGGGAAATAATTTAGCTCCTCACGAAATTGAATATCTGCTGCTGAAGAAATTTGGGGAAACCCTCACGAGGGGGGCCTTGACGTGGTATTCGCTGTTACCCGAACATTCCTTAGATTCTTTTGAAATGCTTGTGAATTCTTTCATCAAGGCTCATGTCGGGGCAAGAAAAGTATAGGACCGAAAGGCCGACATATTCAGGATAGTGCAAGGAGTGTCTGAGCTGTTGTGAGAGTTCGTTACCCGATTCCAGAAGGAGAGAATATTGCTCCAGGCTATCCTGGATGAATGGGCGGCTGAGGCGTTCACCAAAGGATTGAATCCGAAGAGTTCAGACGCTTCCCAAAAATTAAAAGAGAGCCTACTCGAGTTTCAAGCAACGACCTGGGCGGACATCCACAACCGGTATGAATCAAAAATAAAGATTGAAGATGATCAGGTTGGTTTTTCATTGTCGACCTAATAAGGGTAAAATTCAGGAGATGTTCACATCCAAAAGTGGAAGAAATACTAAAGGAAGAAAGGAACGTACCGTTGTGGCGTTATGCATAACATTGTTCAACAAACACTCTCCTGAGAGTGCTTGAATCTTTTCCCGGTCTTTCTCTGAAGCCAAAGGCTTCAGATAATTAGCAAGCTTCACCGGCCAGGATAGCAAGTTGCATCCGATAGAGACCGAAAGAGTAACGTTCCTCCTCCTTTGTAGATCTTCAGAAGGGACAACATAATTTTGCCCCAAATTCCCATGAACTGGGGACTGTAGAAGAGAAACATCTTCTTCGTTGTCAGACGTGGCCGACAGAGGTGATGTAGCAGTTGCTGGTGTTGGTGAAGATGGAGATGAAGCCGATGGAGTTGAAAAGTGAGAAGCAGTTGCGTCAAGTGCAGTGCTGGTTGTTGGATGCTCGCCAACCAAAGATGGCAAGGGTCCAGTACTCAGCTTCGCAGTACCGGACACAACAATTGGGGCCCAAAAACAGGAGTCGACATTATCTACTAAATCAAATTCTCCCCAAAGTGTCGAGAAATCGTCCTAGGTTGGTGTAACTCTCTCAACAGGTTAAGCATCCTGTTGAGACGATGAGGGTCATCATCTTCTATGTAGAGAAGCTCTCTCATCACTAGCTTTTTCATCATCATCAATAATCGCGGTGTCTATGACCGGCCCGGAAGGAGGGCCAGTCACCATCGCTACCGGAGAAGACACGGGGGCATCGGTCCTCGCCCTTTTATTCTTTTCCCTGGCTGCAGAGGAGCATCTTCTCTTTAGTTGTTTGTCTTCCAGTCGGGGACTCCGAAGAGAAGCATTTTCTCTCGAAGCAGGCCCGGAGCCACCTGTTCGAGTAAATGCCTCCTGAAGCAGCCTCGCTGCATCATCGTGATCAGCCAAGACATCCTCCTCGGGAACAACAATAGAGCTCGCGAGTAGACCTAATTTCATAGACATGTTATAAGAGATCAATCAAGTTATTTATATGAAAAATTGAAACGAGATAAGTCTGAATTACCATGATTCTTGGCCTTCCACCTGTATTTAGGGGCCAATTCTTTCCACAAGCGAGTTTCTTGCATCGTAACATCCAAGATCTTTTATACCCACCAGTCTAAACCTTCATTCAGTGGTGGGACCCATCGAGTTGCTAAAACAGACGAAGAATGGAAGATCAATATGGCTATTAAAGATTTTTTAGTAAAATTAAATATTAAATAAAGAGCTTACGAGTGCGGTTCCAAGTAGCCGGAAAGGATGAAGTCATTGCTGGAATGATATTGTCGGTGGCAATTGCAACGAATCGTTCCATCCATCCATGGTCGTTGTCATCATCCATGCTAGACAATAAGGCATGGTGGCCACGCTTGCAGAGGTTTATCATTCCTCCGCGGAAGATTTTGGGAGAATAAAGATTCATCATGTGAACTAAGGTTAGCTCCTCCCCAGTTTCCTGGCACAAACGCCGGAGACAAGCAACCGTTCTCCATACAGAAGGACTTACTTGTATCAAACACACCTGGTAACGAAGGCGAAACTCCATAATCACGGAGTCAAGCTCTCCGCTCAAAGAAAATGCACCCAAAGTAAAGGGATACTTATAAACATATGTAAAACCTTCCTTGGGAAGGTTAACTCGCTCCGATATATCAGGAGCGATAATTCCTAAGTCATGGCAGCGACAGTCCTCCTTCACAGTAGGAATGCTCAAAGGATGTATGGAACAAGTATACCTGCTAACGGCCCATCTACGAGAATCAGCGATAGGGAATTTCTCTTCGAAATCTTTTGTGGTAATAAGACTTCTAGGGATGATGGATCCCACTATTGAAGGAACAAAGTCCTCGGCTTTGTTCTTGCTTTTTGAGAAACCGGTACGTTTTGAGGAAGAGGCTATTGTAGGAAAGAAAGGGTTTTTCATTTGAAGAGAATTAGGAAAAAGATGAAGAAAAAATATGCAAGATTAGATGAAGGAAGTTATGAAGTGTAAGGGTGGAAGTTGATACGTATAAGTAAAATTTTGGCGGCTAAATTCATGGCCAGAATTACCTCGATAATCAGCGAAAGATGTGTTGAATCATGGGAAGACACGTGTTCGGGACATTAAATGCGGAGAGATAAGCATCTAATCAACCGTCAATAGCCTTCAGAGGGAATTATAGTAATTTTCGCCAAAAGAGTGTTTCTACCAACTTTTCGGTAACACAAAGTTATGTCACTGGAAAGCAGGGGGACTATCTGTATTGGGTAAAATATGTTATGGCATGTGGCCGTTCGAGAAAGGGACACGTGGAACCCAAGACGGGGGGATTACTGAAGACTGAAGATAACTGTTTCGTTTGTCACCGGAAAAAATAATGCTCATAAAGATGTGATAAACTCTCTTCTCCCGGTAGCATTCAATAGAGAATATTCATAGCATTAAGAACAGTTATTCGTTAAAAGAAATTTAGCATTTATATTCACCGTTACATCTTCATAAATGCCCCTCATAATTGACATTAAAAAAGGGCATGACCCTAAGACTTTCTTCATAGCTATAAATAGTGAGCTCAGTTGTCATTGTAAAAGGATGACTATTCTGGCAAACTTATACTATATTTTATACCAAGCTCAATCCAGTTTTATCTTCTGATTTCTCGATTCTTTTGTTGTTGTGCCCGAAAATCTTATTCCCGGAATTGTTGCTTATGATGTTTCGTCTATATCTTAAGGCTAAGTATTGCGTAATTCTTTAATTATTTATTTATTTCAGGATCAAATTAATTCACTTATCTAGAAACTACGTATAAATTCAAGTGTACCGTTTTACGGGTAAACATGAGTCACTACTCACTACCAGAAGTTAATCATCTATAAATACGCTACTATATTTGCACCAATTTCATTTCAATACCAAATACTCCCTCTGTTTCAAATTAGATGAGACACTTTCCTTTTAGTCTGTTCCAAAATAAATGACACATTTTTAAATTTGGAAATAATTCAACTTTAAACTCTTTATTTTACCCATTTTATCCTTAATGAGAAGCTTTTATAACCACAAAAATATCATGGCCCCACAAAACTTTTACCCCTTAAGCTTTTAAGACCACAAGTTTCAAAAGTCTTCTTTTTTTTCTTAAACTCCGTGCCGAGTCAAACTACCTCAAATTGAAATGGAGGGAGTAGTTAATTTCAAACAATTGTGAGATATTCCAACTTGAAGTTCTTTAAATCAAACGTGTATCCTTACACTAATGTATAAAGGGTAGCCCGGTTCACAATGTATCTCGCGTTCACGTAGGGTTAGGAGAAAGACCACATTAAAGGATGTAATGTAGACAGCCTATCCTAATGCAAATATTAGTAACTGTTTCTACAGGTTGAACCCGAAACTTATAAATCATACGGATATAACTATAACGTTGCTCCATGGCTCCTTCCCTACACTAATGTATAAGTAATTAAATCTCTATTCATTCTAAAAGGACACTTAGGATAAAGTTGTACACGTAAAAATGCGACAAAGTATTAGTCACACTAGAAACTTAAAAAAAGACAATTGAGCTGATTGCTTAAAGACAATCAATATGTGATAAAAAATGATATGTAGATAATGGAGATTAGCTCCACTTGGTTATACGCGACAAAACACACAAAATCTAATCGCAAAATACCAAATGTGACTTTACTGCTTAACTCCGAAATGACCAAATTTGGAAGGACAGAAAGGAAAGCTTAAAATTTTAAAAACCAATATTCATTTTCTTGAGGACAAAAATACCCTTCCTAATGCTCTCAAAAGATTTGTCATTTTGTGCTTCTTTTGCTTCAATGATGGCACATTCGCACAGGTTCTAACAAGTTCTCGGGCTCATAGAAAGTGATAGGAGTTAGAAATTCTAATAAAATAATTTTAAAAAGGAAGAAATTTATAATAAAATTTAACTTACCATCTAAAGTAATTTTTAAAATGAATCACCTTATTATGAGCAGGTTAAAACTTTTCTTATGTCAAGAAAGTTCAAACATTATATACTCCTATATAATAAAAAAAATATTATTTTCATCTTATTTATCCAATATAATTTTTAGACGAAAGTGATTTAATTTAATCTGACTTCCGTTGTTGCATGTAGCAAGGTCACAGTTTATAGGTAGAGGTGTTCGTCGGTCGGTACGGTATGGTTTGGTATTTTCGGTATTCGATTTCTTAAAATGCTATACTAATATCAAACCTAATTAAATTTTATATGGTTTGGCTTTTCTCCTTTCAGTTTCGGTTTATTCGGTCTGGTAATTTCGATTTCTTTGGCTCGAATATTAACTAGTGTATAAAGCCATAAAATATAATATTCTTAACTAAGATACTCAATATAGTGAGAAAAAAAAAGATGGAAACCAAAATGATAAACCTAGATAGGAGAAAGATTGAAACGTAAGTAGGCAACCAAAGAAAAGAGGGAAAGACAAGTATAGTGGGAAAAAAAGGATGGTAAAAGTTAAATAAAATTATAAAAATAACGAAAAATAAAATTTAAAACTTTAATATATATTTTATAATCAATAATGTATACATTATTAATTTAATATTATATATTTCCGTACGATATCAATATTTTGGTATATTATTTTTAAATAGCGAATACCATACCTAATTTCAATTTTTGAAAAGAACTTAAACCAAATAATATATTAAATATTAAAATATTAAATATCAAAATTTTCGATTTTAGTATTACTATAATTCGATATTTATCAAAATATGCACAAGGTAACCTACTTATAGATTAATCTAGAGAAATGTTTTCGCGGATAACGAAAGGGCAAACTCCAGAGGGTATTGTAGCCATTTCAGCAAGCAAATAGGACTTGTGTTGGGATTTTCGGATCTATAAATAGGGCAAATTAAAGGTGGTTGGAGAGAGAAATACTGTCCGGTAGCAAATAGAGATTAGAACCAAGTAAAGACGTGATCATGATGTAGATGTTTTTCTACTTAAGGACAAGACAAAAGCACATGAATTGGAGAGAGAGAGAGCCTCACCTATATGGAAACCTCCCATATTATGTGAAGAGAATAATATATGTATCGGGTTCAGTAAATTTAATAATTTTAGCACAAATTTTATATTTGTATTAAAAAATTTATTAAATATATAACAACAACAACAATCCAGTATAATTCCACTAGTGGGGTCTGGGGAGGATAGTGTACGCAGACCTTACCCCTACCCTGGGATAGAGAGGTTGTTTCCGATAGACCCTCGGCTTCCTCCCTCCAAGAACTCCCACCTTGCTCTTGGGGTGACTCGAACTCACAACCTCTTGGTTGGAAGTGGAGGGTGCTCACCACTAGAATAACTCAATCTTGTAAATATATAAAAATAATATATTTCAAATTGTATAAGCTATTTTATTTAAAATTCAGAACAAATAAACCTAAAATTATGAATACTTAGTAAACATTTTGAGAAGTGAGAGTTTGCATATACCCTTTCATTAACTCGATCTAAGATCATACAGTTGTTTTCGTAGAGGACAAGATTGTCCATTCAACTTTTTGTTGTTTCTGTTGTCCAATGCCATTTACCCTTTCATTTCTTGTCCCCTTCCATATATCAACATCAAGACTTCTGCAAAACCACTCATAATTACAGTATTAATATTTCTTCTCATTCTAATCAATCAACTCTATAAATACCTCCCTTTACATCATCTCTTTCACAACATTCCATTTTCCCCCATTTGTTCTTCTCTCTAGCAACGCATAAAGTTATCTATATAGTATTTCCTATTACTTTCAACTAAAACATTTTTTCATAACTCGTGCGCTATACACTATGCCTTCTAGGATCTCAGATTCTTTTAGAGCTCACTCTCAAAAACACTTGGATTTGAACTCAATAAAAGAATTGCCAGAATCCCATGCATGGACATCATCAAATGATTATCCTTCAGAAAATTCCTGTAACTTCGAGTCTATTCCAGTTATCGACCTCGACAACTACATCAACAACAATAATATTAATGTTCTTGAACATATAGGTCAAGCATGCAAGAAATGGGGTGCATTCCAAATCATAAACCATAATATATCAGAAAGGCTACTCCAAGATATTGAATTGGCAGGAAAAAGCCTTTTTTCGCTTCCAATGCAGCAAAAGCTTAAGGCTGCTCGTTCTCCTGAAGGTGTCACTGGCTATGGCGTGGCTCGCATTTCTTCTTTCTTTTCAAAGCTTATGTGGTCTGAAGGATTCACCATTGTTGGCTCCCCTCTTGAACACGCTCGCCAAATTTGGCCTCACGATTACCAAAAGTTCTGGTGAGTGTATTTATTATCTGACAGATTCAGAATTTAGACGCGCTTAAAATTTTGAATTGTGAGAATTATGAGTTCTGAATTGTATATCTAATTTATATATATATACTAATTATTTTGTCCGTCATATCGGACCTATGACCCTGTGATTGGATCCGCCATTATTAACAGCCCGCTCACATTTCTCATGCACGTATATGAAAAATAAAAATGAACTAATTAATCTTTCATTTTCACAAGTACAGAAAACCATTTCTTCGGTTCCTTTTTTTGTACGTACAGTGGGGAAACGATAGGTAAAACCTACTGCTATTACTTTATACTGTTATTAAATTATTAATGGAAGAAGAAAAGTTTAACGATAAAAACAGATAAGGTCCCACTAGATAAGATAAGGCAAGACTTCAGAGATATCAATCTGAAAATCGAATCTAATTATTGCCTTTTGTTGTACTTTGCTTTCACTTAAACAACTCCTTCAATCCTATTATAGTATTTCTTCTGTTTTCCTGTATTTTTTTTTAATTTCTTTGTATTTTTGTGTTTTTTGTGTTTTTTAGTGACGTAATAGAAGAATACGAAAGGGAAATGGAAAAGCTAGCTGGAAGACTGATGTGGCTCATGCTTGGGTCATTGGGGATAACTAAGGAAGAAGTGAAATGGGCCGTATGCCCAAAAGGAGAATCCAAAGGAGGAAGTGCGGCCCTACAACTGAATTCTTACCCGGCATGTCCGGATCCGGATCGGGCCATGGGTTTAGCCGCACATACGGATTCTACCATATTAACAATCCTTCACCAAAACAACACAAGTGGTTTACAAGTTTTCAAAGAAGGGAGTGGTTGGGTCACTGTCCCTCCATTCCCTGGTGCATTAGTAGTTAACGTAGGTGACCTTTTACACATACTATCAAACGGGTTGTACCCGAGTGTCCTACATCGGGCGGTTGTGAACCGGACGCGACATCGCCTTTCTGTAGCCTATTTATATGGTCCACCGTCGAGGGTGAAAGTTTCACCCCTCGCAAAATTGGTGGACCAAAGGCACCCTCCATTGTATAGGGCAGTAACATGGAGTGAGTACTTGGGCACTAAAGCCAAGCATTTTGATAAGGCACTTTCATCTGTACGGCTTTGTGCCCCTCTAAGTGGATTTACCGATGCCAAAGATCATAATGGTGTGCAAGTTGGCTAAACTCGATAAGACACTTTAATTTAATTGTTTTCTTAAAAGATATGGCTTTCTCTCTCTGTTTTTCTTTTACTCTTTCGGAGAAATATTGTAACTAAAAGTCGATTTGAACTAGCTAATAAACATTAGGTGATAGAAAAGTATTTTTAAGTGATGAAATTAATTTAATAAACTGCTGCAGTATTTGATAAAAAAGTGCCGATAAAATTTTTTTTTGGTTAAAATGACTTGAATAACCTTAGAACTCTTTACACTTATAAGGGTGTAATTTCTTCAAAATTTTAAATTCTAGATAGATTCAAATACAAAATATTCTATTTATCATTTTATTTTAAATACAACTGTAATTAAATAAGATAATTTTTATGATAAATATAATTTATTTTATGACTCGCGGGTGTGGTCGAGTTGATTTTCGAAAGATTCGGAATTTAATTAAAAGAACAATTCTTATTTAAGAAGCTTAAAAGAAAAAAGTTGACCAGGGAGTTGACTTTTTGATATTGGGGCCGGAATCCGATTCTGAAAATTTGAATACCTACATAATGTCATTTATGACTTGTGTGCAAAATTTGAAGTCATTTCGGATTGATTTGATACGTTTCGGCGCAAAACATAGAAATTGGGAGATTCGAAAACTCATAATTCGATTCGAGGCGTGATTCATAATTTTGACGTTGTTTGACGAGATTTGAAGCCTCCACTAAGTTCGTATTGTATTTTGGGACATATTGGTATATTTGGTTGAGATCCCGAGGGGCTTGGGTGTATATTTTGGGTCATTGGTTGAGAGATTAGTAAAATTAAGAAATTTGGGAGTTTAACCATGGTTAATATCGGGTCAAGACGACCTTTTTCAATGTTTTGAGTGCGCGAGTAGGTCCGTAGCGTGTTTTATGATTGAAATTCATATATGGTTTGTGTCCGGGAGGTTCCGGATGAGTTTCGGGAGTGCTAAGGCAAAAAGGGAAGTGCGAACCTCAGGGGAATAGTGCGGACCGCACAATTTTGGTGCGGACCGCACTCCAGTCCGCAGTGGAGTTCGCGGACCGTACAATTTTGTGTGCGGCCGCACTCAAGAACACTCAGATTCGATGGTCCGACTTCGGAAGCTCATATCTTTTGATCTACAAGGAATTTTGTGATGATTTAAAAATGAAAGTTGTAGCCCTTCGTAAATAAATCATAATTTAGACATCTATAGAGAAAGTTATGGCTAATTAACTAAAGCTTGGTAGAGGAGAAGGCTGTGAATTGCGGCCGCACCATTTTTGTGCGCCCGCAAGAGTTGGGGATGTGAGGCCGCACCATTTTTGTGTGAACCGCACATTGGAAGTTCAGATGATGTACTATATATCCGAGGTTTAGGTTATTATTTTATTTTTGGACTTTGGGAGCTCGGTTTGAGACGATTTTTCGTGGGTTTTTCAAAAATTTCATCGGGATAAGTGATTCTAACTCGGATTTAGTTAATATACATAAATATATCACTGATTTTATCATTTAATTAGTACTTTGAGATGAAAATTTGGGGAAAAATATAGAAACTTCATAAGCCACAAATTTAAGATTTGAAGGTCGAGTTGTTATTGGAATTCGATAAAATTGGTATGGTTGAACTCGTATTGAAATGGGTGTTTGGATTTCATAAAAAATTTGTCGAGTTCCGAGGGGCGAAGTTATACAACTTATTATCCGGAATTATTTTTGATGAATTTTAATGAAGTTATACAACTTATTTGAATAGATTTGAGCGGTCCGGAAGCCAATTCAAGCAAGAAGGCGATATTGGAATATCGGCATAACTTCAAAAAAGTATGTGTCTTGCTTAACCTCGAGTGGGAGAATTACCCCTTAGGCATCAAGTCTTATGTGCCATTTGTGAAACGTGAAAAATCGTATACGCGAGGTGACGAGTACGTACTCGGCTTATATGTATAAATTTTATTGAGTTAAAGTCTTGAGTATATTGTGTGATAAATTGGGTAATTGTTGGTATATATTTAATTATCTATTTGTCGTGCCTAAATCCTTGTTGTTGTTGAATCTGTTGTTATATGACAATTTGATGTGATTGTTACTTGATTATTTATGTAATTCCGTGAATTTGTTGGTTTGATAATTATTGAAATTTAATTTTATTATGGATTTTTTCTCTGTAAATAATTAATTAAATGAGCTTAAGAAGAGGTGTTTATATAATTATTAAAAATTTGAATTTAATGAAAACTTTGCTTTATGTTGAGTAATTTCTATCTCTATTGATTGTTTTTGGGTGTTGTACACATTGTGTGGAGATTTTGGCTATTTATTGTGAAATTAATTGACTTGGTTGTAGTTTTGGAATTTGGTTGTGGCCATTGTGCAAATTGTGATATGAATTGATTTTGTTATGTTACCGTGACAATTTTCCGTGTAAATTGTTGTATTTTGTGAGTTATTATTTTGGGGAGATAAGGGTGGCATTTCACGTTGATATTATGTGGGTATAAGAGTGACATTTCACTGTTGTTGTGTTTGTTGGAATATTGTATGGACGGAGCGATAAGGGTGGCTATAAGAGCGATAAGGGTGGCTATTGATATTGTCTGGGCGGAGCGATAAAGGTGGTTATAAGAGTGATAAGGGTGAAAATAGGAGCGATAAGGGTGGCTATTGTGAGGGACGATATGTGATGATGTGGGGTTGTGGTGTTGATGATTTTCATGTGATGTTGTGATTTTCTTGTGTTTATTCAGCAAATGCAATTGCTGAACAAGTCAGTGATGCACTAATTTGTTGTGCAGACAGTCCAGTCGAATCTTGGATTTTCGACTCAGGTGCATCCTTTCACTCTACATCATGCAAAGAATTATTGCATAATTATATTTCTGAAAAATTTGGAAAAGTTTATCTAGCAGACAACGAACCTCTGGACATTGTAGGAAAAGGTGAAGTTCATATAAAGACTTTACAAGACACGCTATGAAAATTACAAAATGTCCGACATCTTTCTGGCCTCAAGAAAAATCTGATATCTATGGGTCAGATTGACAGTGAAGGATATACAACAACATTCGGTAACGGATCGTGGAAGATAATAAAAGGAAATTTGGTTGTGGCACGAGGCTTCAAGAAGGGAACACTGTATGCAACTACAATACAGCGAGATACTATAGCAACAGTTGATCATGGTCGTGATACAACATTGTGGCACCGGAGGCTCGGGCATATAAGTGAGAAGGGAATGAAGTTACTGGCATCCAAAAAAAAATTGCCAAACCTAAAGCATGTTGAATTAGGTTTATGCGAAGATTGCATTTACGGGAAGCAAAAGAGAGTAAGTTTCTCAAAGGTGGGAAGGACGCCAAAGAAAGAGAAGCTGGAACTAGTGCATACAGATGTATGGGGACCAGCACCTATAACTTCTCTGGGAGGCTCACATTATTATGTCACCTTCATTGATTATTCCACAAGAAAAGTATGGGTTTATTTTCTGAAAAATAAATCTAATGTGCGGAAGTTAAAAATCAGACAAGTCTAAAGTTAAAATGTCTGAAGTCTAACAATAGAGGAGAGTATGATAGCCAAGAGTTTAAAGCATTCTGCTCTGAGAATGGGATCAGAATGATCAAGACAGTTCCTGGAACACCGGAACAAAATGGCATTGCTAAGAGGATGAACAAAATCCTGAATGAACGAGCCAGAAGTATGAGAATACATTCTGGATTGCCGAAGTATTTTTGGGTTGAAGTTGTTAACACGACAGCTTACCTCATAAATAGGTGACCCTCTGTACCGCTGGATTTTGAAATTCCTGAGGAGGTATGGACAGGAAATGAGGTAACTCTCTCACATCTGAAAATATTTAGTTGTGTTGCTTATGTGCATGTAAACTCTAATGATAGAGATAAGCTTGATCCTAAGGTCAAGAAATATTTTTTTATTGGCTATGGTGATGATAATTTTGGTTATCAATTTTGGGATGATCAGAATAGAAAGATCCTAAGACACAGGAATGTCGCATTTAATGAAAATGTGATGTACAAAGAGAAGCTTGAAGTAGAACCAACCAGCACCAGTAAACAGATATCTAAAACAGTTGAGTTAGAAGAAATCTCAGAAAATGAAGTGGCTAGAGAGACTACAACTGGATCTGAATTGAAGATGCCGAACTAGAAGCCGAATCTGGATCAGAATCAGAACCAGAGATAGAATCAGATGGAGAACCAGATCTGGAGTAAGGACTTGAATCAAATTCGGGACCAGTTAATCCTGAACCTACATTAAGGAGATCTAAAAAGTCACGGATGCTCCAGATAGGTTAACTCTCTCTCTCTCCACTATTTACTTCTGACTGATGTTAGAGAATCAGAGCATTTTGTTGAAGCAATGCAGGTGATAAGCTCTGATAAGTGGAAGCTAGCCATGAAAGAAGAGATGAATTCTTTTCAAAAGAATAAAATATGGATACTTACAGAGTAACCAAAAGAAAAGAAGGCATTGCAAAACAAGTGGGTGTACAGGGTCAAGGAAGAGCATGATGATAAGAAGAGATACAAAGCACGATTAGTAGTAAAAGGCTTTCAGCAGAAGGAAGAGATTGACTACACCGAGATCTTCTCTCCTGTAGTCAAATTAACTACTACCAAGTTGGTGCTAAGTATCGTAGCTGCAGAAAATTTGCATTTGGAGCAGCTAGATGTTAAAACTGTTTTCTTGCATGGTGACCTTGAAAAAGACATCTACATGAAACAACCTGAAGGTTTTCAAGTTTCTGGTAAAGAAAACCTTGTGTGTAAGTTGCAGAATAGTTTGTATGGTTTGAAACAAGCACCCCGACAATGGTACAAGAAATTTGATGGATTCATGCATAATAATGGTTTCACACGATGTGAGATGGACCATTGTTGTTATATCAAAAATTTTGATAAATCCTATATCATTTTACTGTTGTACGTTGATGATATGCTAATTGTAGGATCTAGCATAAATGAGATCAACAGAGTTAAGCAACAATTGGCAGAGGAGTTTAAAATGAAAGACTTAAGACCAACTAAGCAAATGCTTGGGATGAGGATTAGCAGAAACAGGTCTGAAGGAACCTTAAAATTGTCTCAAGAAAAGTACAAAAAGTACTAAGTAGGTTCAGTCTTTATGATGCAAAGACCAGAAGCATTCTACTCGGAAGCCATCTTAATATGTCGAATGACCAATCACCTAAGACAGATGAAGAAAGGAAGCACATGTCTAAAGTTTCATATGTTTCAGCAGTAGGAAGTTTGATGTATACTATGGGTTGCACTAGACCTGACATAGCCCATGCAGTTGGAGTTGTCAGTAGATATATGTCAAATCCAGGAAATGAGCATTGGGAAGGTGTAAAATGGATATTGCGATATCTCAAAGGCACCTCAGGTATGGCACTTTGTTTTAAAAGGAGCAATATTATCTTACAAGGTTTTGCTGATGCAAATTTAGGCGGCGATCTGGATAGTCAAAAAAGTACCACAGGCTACGTGTTCACCTTGGGTGGTACTGATGTTAGTCGGATGTCCAGACCTCAGAAAAATGTTGCTCTATCTACCACTAAAGCAGAGTACATGGCAATCTCAAAAGCTGGAAAATAGATGATTTGGCTTAAGAATTTTCTTAAAGAGCTAGGTAAAGAGCAGGACAATTGTGAGCTTTTCAGCGATATCCAGAATGCAATTCATCTTGCAAAGAATCCAGTGTTTCATGCAAGATCGAAGCATATCCAGTTGAGGTATCATCATTTCCGAGAGTTGATAAGTGAAGAAACTCTTTCCCTATAGAAGATACCAGGATCAAAGAACCCGTCAGACATGTTGACCAAAGTTGTCGGTGTTGACAAACTGAGGCTGTACACTGCCTCAGTTAGCCTTCAAGACTGATAGCATGAAGGCGCCACCAGAGAATAGCAAATTTGTTTTTAATTTCTTTCTTGATGTAACATAGGTTTAAGGGGGAGATTGATAGTAGCAAACCTGTTGTTGTATGTGAAATAAAGAAAAGTAGACATAACAAAAGAAAGAAAAATAAAAAAAAGATGAACTTACATCGGCATTCGTATGATTTAAGTGCTTACATCGACATTCCTATGATGTAAGCGCTTACCTCGGCAGGGCATTCAAATGCCTATTAAAGGGGTACGCATTTTCATTTGCAAATCATCCCTCAACTTCTTCTTTCTCTCTTCAATTAATAAAGAGTTATTCTTTGTGTGGGCGTGGAGTAAGCAAAATTGTCGAACCTCATAAATCTTGTCTTGTTTTGTCTTGTACAATTTATTGCTTTTCTCTTTCAAATATTTTTTCCTTCTATTAGCCTGACACGTTTCCCAACATTTATCTATTCAACAAAATAAATACGAAAATGTCACTCTTGGAATTCAAATTTGTGCATCTAAAATAATTTTTTGAGTCACATTTGTTATTAAATTAGAAGCTTCCCTAATGCTAAGGGGAATTGATTTATAAAAACAAAACAAAAAAAAAGTGTTCTCACTCTTGCACAATATAACTTTCTAACAACGGAGATTCAATTGAATTGCTCCAATTATGTATCATGTATATATGCAGGGGTGTATCTATTGTACTAATGAAGGGTTTAATTGAATCTATAACTTTCGACGCGAAGAAAATTTTATACGTAAAAATTCATTAAAATTACAAAAATAGTAGATATGAAGCCATAACTTTAAACATATAATGAGTTCAATACTAAAAAACTTAAAAGATGAACCCATAAACTTTATATCTCTATATATATATATATATAGATAGAGAGAGAGATATATAAATATATATAGACACATTAAATTTGTACAAATAATGAACCAAACAAAAAAACAATCGTGATCTGCTGGCGTTTTTTGTTGCAATACAGAGGGAGCGAGGGAAAGAAAATATATTTTGTAACATTTTGGTACAGGACACAAGAAGCGACATGTTCTAGCCCCAGCTTGTATATATGAAAGTACCCAGCATCTCCGAGGAACAGGACAATACTGGATGAAGATAAAAAATGGTTAAATCAGTGTTAGATTGAGATCAAGTATATGACAACAGAGAAATCAAACTATCACTGACCTGATTAAGTAGATATTCTATTGCAGAATGATGACAAGTAATAAAACAAAACAAAGCCCACCAAGCGAAATAATAAGAAAACAAAACAGAGAAGAGAAAGAAAAGCTAGCGAAGTGCGCAAGTTGATGAGAAATATTGTGGCTATGTTTGTTAGTTTCACTAGTAGTTATACCGATGCGCGGTCAATTTTAAAAAATATTAATTAACTTAATTTATGATCAGACATGTTTAAACATATTAAATCGTATCGCTTTAATAAATTTTAATTGTTATCTTATTTGTTAATACGATATACCAATAATAAAATTTCTATTAAATTAAAGGGACTTATATAGTCACTGAATAACTTTTTATTTTGTATTTTTCTTTATTATATTATTCAATGTTTAGTATTATTACATTGTTAATAAAAAAATTTATTAGCAAATTACTTTTGTTTAATATTTGTGTCTGCTCGCTTTCTTTTTGCAATATAATAGAAGAATATATTTTAGTACTATTGAAATATTTTTTTTATTTTTGAGTATTTTATTATATTGTTCTCGATAATATTATTTGAATTTTAAGGAATAAATACACTTTTTATTTTAAAGTGTATTATAAAGATATCTACTAAAACTTTAACTTTGTGGTTCTATTCACAGTTTGAGCGTCTTGCCATAATTTTAATCTAATCTCAAGTCCAAATCATCTTTCCCTTCTATTTCTAATATTAATTTGAATTTTATATATAATGAAACTAATAAACTATACTATATTAAGAGGAAACTACTCCTCAATTTGAATGGGTAGTTTTTTATTATTATTTTTTATTTTTTATAGATATTTATATTCAAAAATAATAACCAATATCTATTTATTAATTAATAACTAATTATGCTATGTGGCTTTTTTTAGGCTGCCATTTGGCTTAATGTGGTGCATTTTTCCTTGGCTTTTTATAATATATAGTTTATATTTTTTTCAATAATATTGTCTGAATTTTAATGAATAAATATACTTTCTATATCAAAAAATAAAAACGAAAATAATTTAAAAAAAATAAAATAAAGAAATAAACTAACCTAAACCAACCCTCACCCATGTTTGAGTAGCTAGTTTTAGTTAATTAATTTCTATGTTGATTTCTAATAATTAATTATTAACTAAATAACTAATCATTAACTAATTATGCCATGTGACTTTTTTCTCGGCTACCACTTGGATAAATGTGGTGTCTTTTTCTTTGGATTTTAATAATATATCGATATATAGATAAAGATAATTATTTTTTTTCTCGGACAAAAAAAAAAGATAATTATTTTTATATCACGTGTAATTAAATTTTCTTTCTCTTTTAGTTTTAGGATACAAATTTAACTTTTATTTTCGTTACTAAATTACCTACATGAGAAATTAATTTTGTATTCTTAAAATTATAATTTGTTATCCAATTGTTATTTAAGATATCTAGTAAAACTTTAATTTTGTGGTCCTATTCATAATTTGAGTGTTACCATAATTTTAATTTAATCTTAAGTTCATATCATCTTTCCCTTCTAATTCTAATATTAAGTATTTTTGATTAATTATTGCTATTATGTTACCTAATATATAGTATTTCACGTTTTCATGTACTATATTAGGAAGAAACTACTCCCCAATTTGAATGGGTAGTTTTTTATTTTCGTTTTTTATAGATATTTATATTCAAAAATAATAACCAATAACTAATTATTAACTAATTATGTTATGTGCCTTTTTTCTAGGCTGCTAGGAAGAAACTACTCCCCAATTTGAATGGGTAGTTTTTTATTTTCGTTTTTTATAGATATTTATATTCAAAAATAATAACCAATAACTAATTATTAACTAATTATGTTATGTGCCTTTTTTCTAGGCTGCCACCTGGCTTAATGTGGTGCCTTTTTCCTTGGCTTTTAATTTCGTATTTTATTTTAAAATAATTTTAAAACTCCAACTTGAAAATATTCCCCAATGTGAATGGGTAGTTTTTTTATTTTTTTATTTTTATTTTTATTTTTTTATTATATAGCTAATTATAAGATATATATATTTATTAATTCAAATAGAGTAACCAATTAGTTCAAAATTTAAAATTCAAAAGGTTTTTTTAGTTAGAAAGGTAGTTTATTTTGTCTTAATAATGCCACTTGGCTATTTGAGGTTATGCCACTTGTCTAAATATTGTGCTTTTGCCTCTCCTTTATTATATATATATATATATATATATATATATATATATATATATATATATATATATATATATATATATATATTTAGATATGGCAAATGGGCGGGACAGATCGGATATGGACGAGTCGAAAATAATTAATGCAAAATGGATAAATTACCCGATCCGACCCATGTTGTATACAGATAGAAAATGGGCTAACCGACGGATAATATGGATATCCATATTATCCATGACTTCTTATTTTTGGAGAATTCCTAGTCTTCCAAACTTGAGAAACCTCTCAATTTGAGTCTCTACAAATATAAAAGTTAAATCTATTGGTTATCTATCTTCTAAGTGGATAATATGATTCTTATCCATATTTTAAATAATTATTTTCTTTTATCCATTTTACCACTACTAGTTTCGGTGCATGTTTAGCCAAGCTTCTATAATTAGTTTATTTTGAAAAGTATTTTTGAAAAAAGTATTTTTCATAAAAATACTTTGGTGAGAAGCAGTTTGTGTTTGGCTAATTAATTTAAAAAATACCTTTTAGCAACAATTAGTACTTGGCTAATTTTTAAGAAGTGTTTTTACATGCATATTTCTCAAAAGTATTTTTCAAAAAAATATTTTTAGGGAGAAATTATTATTTTTTGCTTTAAAAAACTGTTTCTGCTTTTACGCAAAATTATTTTTTTCTTTCTAAAAGCTTGGACAAATACCCCAACTTTAAATATAATTCATCTAGATCTTTCTACATCTTCCGGCTTATTCATAAGCTTCACTAACACTAATAGCCTGTTTGGCCAAGCTTTTAAAATCTGTTTATTTTGAGAAGTGCTTTTACTTTTGGTGAAAATTAATTTGTGTTTGACTAATTAATTTAAAAAGTATTTTTGAGCAGTAATTAGTATTTGACTAAGCTTTTAAAAACTAATTCTAAGTGTATTTTTCTCAAAAGTGTTTTTGGAGAGAAGTTATATTTTTCTACTTCTCAAAAACTACTTCTACTTCTCCTCAAAAGCACTTTTTTCTTTTAAAAGCTTGGCCAACCATTTCAATTTTTGGCCAAAAGTACTTTTGGCCCAAAAAAAAACTTGGCCAACAGGCTATAAGGGATGTGATGGAATGAATATGATCTCTCCCTCGTTAATTAGAGATGCGTTAGGTTCGAATCGTGAGAATTAAGAAATTCTCGATATGAAGCACTTTCTTCTTTTAAATAGGTCATAATATGGAGCACTTCTTCCTTTAAATAAGTCCTACACAATGCAAATCTAAATAAATAATACCAGTAAATTGAGAATACTAAAGGATGTGGTTAGGGGTATTTTGGGGAATTATTGCAAAGACAGGGAGGTGATATATGGAATATATAATACTATAATGGCAGTTGCAGTCCCTTCAACCCTGCAGTGTCGAGCTAGGAATTGCATGTGCCTTTCCTCGACAACGGTAACCTAGAAAACCCCATGTCCTTCATCTGAAAATCATCAATCAAACGTTTTGACAGTTATTTCAATTTTCTCAAGAGCTTTCATTGCTCTGGGAGTAGTGTACTGCTGCAATAGAATATTTGAAGGAAACTGTACGTCCTAGGAACTGTTGTGGAGTTTCTACTTTGATTGATTAATGTATTGAACTGTTACGTACAATAACTGATACATATACGAAATGAATTTAATGGTCATGAGATTTGAGAACATTGAGGCGCAGTTGTAGACTATAAGTAATTCTTAACATTTCAAATCTTAACGTAGTGTGACAAGTTCATGCTCTGGTCTGCTCAGGCGGATGTAGTGTAATGATTATAAGTTCAACCGAACCCATAACTTTTGATGCGGAGTAAAAATTTATATGTAAAAATTAAGTAAAATTGCAAAAATAATAGATATTAACCCATAACTTTAAAAATATAATTGGTTCAATGTTAAAAACATTAAAATTGAACTCATAGAGTTTAAATTCTGGATCCGACTCTTTGCTCAGGTGTGTGATTAAAAACAATATTTTCTTTAATTAATACTCCACTATTACTTACCAATTTTAACAAGTAGGGACCGGAATCTGAGAATAGTCTAGGTCGACATCCCCCATCCTCCAATAATAATGATTAATTTGGGTCGCATATGTTGCCCAAATTTATCAAAACATAAAAAATATGATTCTTTGGATTTTATTTGTTTGATATATATAATCGTGAAAAATAAAAGATAAAGCTTGTATTAGCTGGATTCGATATTTTAACAAAGTATACAAGAACAAACAAATAAATAAATAAATAAAATAAAATATGATTTTGAGTTGGATGAATTGGATTATACACATTAATTATTTAGTTTAATTTGATCAGCCTAACCTAATCTGCCAAACATTGAGCGCTCTATAATTCAATCCGTTTATTGATTGGCTCGGCCATTATAGTAACTCTTTTAGGTGCAGTCCAACTGGTTCATTTGACAGTGCTAATTTATACTCCATGAAAAAGTAGCTATAATAAAGTCATAGACTATTACCAAAAAGTAAAAAAGCATAGACTAAAGCATAGACAATTGAATTCTGTGTAACACCTAAGCAAGTAGGAACATGCATGTCAAATCACTTCTGCTTCAAAATGTTTCGATATCATCGTACTATACTAAAAACTATACTAAAAGTGTGAAGCTAAGTATGAAATACCAAAATGTAAAAACATCAATCCTATAATATTATTGTACCTAAAAGTAAAAACATTTCATAATAAATTTAGTCTTTTCTACTGCTCCTAATATCCCATGGTGAATAAATGAGTCTTTTTTACTACTCCCTATATTAAAACATAAATCTAATTTATATCTTTTGAAACTTGTGAAATCTTTTTTGCATTCCCAATCAAATTCATCCAATGCTTCATTTAGTTAGAATAATAATTCACAATTTCTTAGCCGGTGTTCCACCAGGAAGAATAAGCATGCTGATGGAGTCTTTCTTTTCACTTTTCTTTGATAAAATTATGGTATCATCCGTTTTAATAAGATTATGAATTGGCATGTTTCTTTTTGCTTATTATTTCACATGTGTTTACCCAAAATATTGTGTGCACTCATGTAAAATTATTTTTCTAAATATTGTATATTCTATTTCTTTTATACATACTAGAGTTGCATATACTAATCCTTTGAATTGTATTTACAGATTGTGAGAAAAAACAACGGATGAATTTACCTAAAAGACAATTCCGTTTCTGGTAAATTTAGGTGCTCTCAAATTTTTGATTCAATAAGAAGTCAGATAATTTGATCCGTGCACTTTAGTATTTTTTCTTTCTTGCATAAATGGGGGATAACGCTTCGCTTTTTGTTTGATTTTCAATGCTCCTGTTTCTACATTTTTAATAAGCACTTTAAGAATACAATACGTATTTATTTTGCAACTAAGATTAAACAGACGAACAAGAGAATTTGAATTTCCTTATTCTTTAATATATAGGAACTCCACTAATAAATTTTAGCTTGTATTTTTTTACCTTTCAAATCTTGTTTTATATATATCTCATGATAAACATTTTAAGATAATATATATGTCATTTTAATAAGTTTATATTGATTTCGTGGAACACACGTGCGTTGCACGTATCTAGAGACTAATACTATATTATAAGAATGAAAATCAAAAGTTGAATGTAAAAGACCAAAATAACCCTATAAACTTAAATGACTATGATACCCTTCAAAAATTATACCTTGGTAAATAAGTACAAAACCTTTTGGTTCCCTCAACCTTTTGCAATTAATATTTCAAAATTTTTGTATAATTTTTCATAACTATGAAAAAAAAAATCTTTTTGTTATGTTTTTATTATTGTCAGTTGCTTCTTACTGAATTGTTCTCAATATTTTACAAATATTTAATTCTTCCATTCTTTAAAAAATATATATCATGTACAAATAAGTATTAGTTTCTCTTTTTATTTATTACACGGATCATTTCGCTGAAACATCAAAATGGAACAACTTCAAGAACAATATCTACAAAGAAATATTAGGTGAAATATACGGTCATATTATATGTTTGTAACTCATAACAACTAAATTTATGTAATTATAAAATATACTTGTCTAACTAAATAGAATTATTGATCTTCGCAGAGCTATCCAGTTAATTTGAGTTCAACACTACACTCTAAAACTATTTATTATTTTTAGCTTGTATTTTTTCTTTTTAATTTTTGGTGTAATATTTCACACGTTTTAATAATATTTTAATTTTTTTTACTGCTTGTACGGAATAACATGTGCAACGCATATCAAGAAACTAGTTCTTACATGTCTAAGTTGAAATTATGGCTTGAAATAGCAATCCACCCTTAAATAGCGTTGCTTTATCGCGCATTTAATTTGAGGCATCTCCTTTTTCACATGTCAGAAATTAGGTTCTCAATTTTGTGCTTCTTTTTCTTTTTGTCTCTTTTTATAGTATATAAAGTCTACGACTTCATGATGAATTTTTAGAAGGTTATCTGATTTTGGAAACACTGGCAATTTTATTAACCATGGAGAAATCATTTAAAATAGTCAATTTTATTTTTCACAAATCTATTATATTCAAATGGAAAATTTTTAATTTAGAAAGTCAATTTCATTTTCCACAAATCTATTATATATTTCAATAAAATTTCAGCAACAAAAACCATTTCACACCTAAATTATAAGGAAAATAAAGAAAAGCATCAACAGGTCGTTGTAGTATAGTGGTGAGTATTCCCGCCTGTCACGCGGGTGACCCGGGTTCGATCCCCGGCAACGGCGATACTTTTTGTTTTGCAGAGTTCCCCTTCACTTATATATTATCCCTGTGGCTCATCTAACGACTAATAAAAGCGGTTTTCAAATTTGGTTTACATATCATTACTCACAGCAGTGTATAAAAACACAAGCATATACACTTTCACAAAAAGGAAAATAAACAATCAAGAGCATATCACTGATCTGGAAGTCCCCTTTATACTCTTAAAATAATAACATAATCAAGAATTAAATTCAGACACCGCAATAGGTCTTTAGAGCAGATCCACATCTTTGGCCTTCTTCAGTGTAATAGAAAGCTAGAAATTCAACGTGATCAAAGGGCTTAAAGAGTAATGGATGCTCTTCATCTACCAGCTCTTCTGGTGCCATTATCTTATACCCTGCTTTAGGTATTGAAAACAAACCAACTGAGTACCTTGCTTCGTTTCCTCTCATCATCACCCTATGATATGGCGAATGAACTCGACCATTTGCCCATGCCTACGTAGAAATATAACTATAAGTAATTGTCCATAAAGTTAGAATTAGTATCCCGAAAAATAAGACAGACTACCTGCTTTGATTGTATATAATTATTTTTTGTCAGTGCGACTGTATATAAGTTAAACGAAGAAATTAAAAAGAGCAGTTTGGTGGACTAAGGTTCTGCTATGTCCCGGGGTCCGGAAAAGGGTCGGACCACAACAGTCTATTGTACGCAGTCTTACCCTGTATTTCTGCAAGAGGTTGTTTCCACAACTCAAACCCGTGACCTCGTCGTTACATAACAGCAATTTTACCAGTTAAATGAAGAAATTAACATAGCTAAAAAAAAGAGCACGTAAATGTTGGAAGGCTTACATATAGAGAGTCTCCAATCATGACTATGAAAGCGTTAGGTGTAGGTTCAACATTGATCCACTGCCCATCTTCGGTCAAAACTTCAAGACCATTTACCTGATTTTGGTAAAGTATGGTAACAATATTCTTGTCCGTGTGAGCATTTAGTCCTAATTTAGTGTCATTGCTTTGAGGTCCTTTATATTTCATAACCCTAAGAAGGTAGTTGGTTGAATTCATATGCTCATCCATATACTTTTCTACCCCTAAGCTCTCCAAAATCATCTTCCTTACTGTCTGATCCAGTTCTGATAGTTGCTCTGAGTATGACTGAATAGTTTTGCTGCCAACGTACATAAACGTTAGTAAAATATTTATTTAAGAAAAAGAAGATAATATGAGTAATAGGCTAATAGCACCTATACACGACCTACACGACCGAGGGATGTGGTGGCAGCGGATCCAGACTTATGAGTTCAAAATTTAATATAACTATTATTAAAAATTTGTTGAAATTTCAAGTTGTTTAAAAAATATTGGGTCCAACCGTGAGAGACAGAATCAGAATTTGAAGTTTATGGGTTCTAAACTTATCGTTGAACCCATAACTCGTTATAGTTATGAGGTTCACAATAAATATTTATACATATTTAGTGAATTTTCTAATACAAATTAAATATGGGGTCTAAGCAAAAGTTACTGAGTTCGTCCTAATCCATAACTTATACTCTTCCTTCACTCCTGCCAACTGTACTCTCTTAATTAGACACGTCATTGTGTAATGGTTGATATCTCTCTACTATATTAACCACACTTGTCGGATTTAAACCTTGAAAATAGAGAACTTCTTGCTGTGGAGAATTAATTGAATTTCGGATGTCTAAAAGGTAAAAATAAATAAATAATGGCATCTCTACTAAGAATTAATGGAAAAGGATGTTTTACCAAAAAGTAGGGTTTCCTTCGGGCCAGAGAATTCGAGTGAAACTTTCAGCTTTATCTGGGATATTCGCATCATCAATACCCATACTTTCATAGAGTGGAACTGCTGGATACTGTCCAACGTAGCCATGGAAAGGTTTGGTTGAAATGTTTCTTATTTTGGTTTGTAAAGGGAGATCGAAAAGCTCTTTTAAGGATTCAAAAATGGATTTTCGAAGGTGTATAGGAATTTTATCAAATGATGCTTCAAAACAGCCATAGTTTACTAGAGCTTTGTGGACTTGGCTTTTCACTTGGTTCCATACAAGTGTGCCTGGCTTTAGGTCTACATTGGAGAAGTCTATATTAGGAAGCTTGATAGTTTCGGAACCCATATTTACTTTAATTTTCTTTTCTCGAGTAATTGGTGCTTCAGTTATGGAAAAAGAGAATCTATTTAGTATTTATGAAGAATTTGGAATGTGATTAATTAGTTGAATACGAGAAATTTTATTTTTTATGTCACACAACCAACAAAGTTGTACTAGGCTAGTTTTACTACTAAAAAACAGGAATTAGCTACGGACAAATTTTGTAGCTGAACAAAATATCGTCGCTAATCCAAATTAGTTATAGATTTACGATAAATTATCAAAAAATTTTGTTAGCTATGAGCAATTCAAATTAGCGATGAAGTTGACATGTGTTGTTTGGTAGAGTCTTATCATTATAACGTAACTGGACATATTCTTGGTTTTCTTTATTGTTTAAACAATTATAATCATACTTATTTATTAGTATTAAAACAGTTATCATCATAGAATATGATGAACTAAGGCGCCGTGGTCCTCAACTGTGATGTTGGTCGCTTTGTTTGATTTGGTATTAACAAAATAATTTTGCTATGTTACTAATCTCCTTGCTTCTAGTACGGAGAAGGGTCAAAACTACCCCTACACTATTCGATTTGGTGCAAAAATATCCCCCGTCTACCTATTGAGCTAGAAATGTCCTTACCGTTATCTTAGTGGTTCAATTATGTCCTTATTACCAACGAACTTATCTAAAAAAAATTAATTAATATCCACATATCACCGTCCCATTGGTCTAAATATAAATCCTTACCAATTTATATTTTTTTAAAAAAAGAAGAAAACCATAACCTGGGTTTTCATCGGACCGGCCCCAAAAAAGGACCCGCCTAGCTGCCAACTCCCTCTTTCTTCTCCCATCTCCATGAAATCGAATTAGAGGAGGAGATAATGAATTATTTTCACCCATGTCATACCCATTTGTTTTCATTAATGAATTTACTCTCATTTAATTGAATTACTTCCTAAGTCAAGATCCGAAATTTTATTCCCATACCCACTTCATTTTATTCCCAAAATCAACATTTTCTTGCTTAAATTGTTACTTTTCTTGTTGTTGTGGTGACATAAATTCTCCCATTTGCAGAACTGAACTTAATTAAAAGAGGAAGAAGAATAAGTTACATTGTCTATTAAGAATAAAAGATTTGGATTACAGGTTTATAATCGGTGCGGCGCCAATCAAAACCTAGGTTATGGTGATTCTTTTTTAAAAGTTTAGTAAGTATTTATATTTAGCCAATGAGACGGTGACACGTGGATATTTATTAATTATTTTTTTCAAATAAGTCGGTTAGTAATAAAGGCATTATTGAGCCACTAAAATAACAATATAGACATTTTTGACTCAATAGATGAACGGAGGACAATTTTATACCAAATCGAATAGTCTAGGGATAATTTTGGCCCTTTACCGTATTCTCAATTATTATTGCATTGTTAAGTGTAATAATTGTGCCGAACAAGTAGACCCAAAAAAAACAAAAAGCACTGGTAATGTATAAACGTATATAATAGAAAACAAATCAATTATTTTAGCTCAAGGTGCGCAAATTATGCATAACTTCGAGATAAGATTTAGTGAATATTTGAAAGTACACTAGAATGATTCCAAATAATTTCTTTGTTTCTCGTGATATCAATTTGTTAAATTTTACTACTTTATTTGGACAGATATTTGAGGCATAAAAGGTGAGTACAAAACTTTAAAATTGCACTAACTTATGCTAATTCTTGGCCTAATTAACGTTGTATTGCTTTTACGTGTGGATAAGTTACTTTGCATGGATAGAGCCTTGTTATAATTGGCATTTTTTAAAATAAACAATATTTGGCGTTACATATTTTCAGATTTGGAGGCATCCGAAATGGAATATGCTTTAAACACGATGAATTTACATCATTTGTATTATCCATATAATTGTGTTTGTCTTCGAAAAGTGATCCTATGTAATATGGCCAAATTTTCATGACATTTGCCATGATATAATATCCATTATAACAAATTTGTGGTTCATGACATTTGCCATGACATAATATCCATTATAACAAATTTGTGGTCCATGACATTTGCCATGACATAATATCCATTATAACAAATTTGTAGATCATGACATTTGCATGACATAATATCCATTATTAGGCTAAGGATTTCTTGCTATAAATAGAGGAGTTTCTCCTCATTAGTAAACACACCAATTCAAGAGCTTTTCACTCTTCTCTTTCTTTCTCCTCATTTATTTCATTATAGAGTATTTTGTAAGAGAGTGAGTGTTGGAAAACACTTGTGAGAACCCTTTCTTTGGAGTGATCTTGTGAGGTTATTCTCTTGGGGTATTTGGGATTAATTAGAGTATTTACTCTAATTTTGTACTCTCTTTTGTACTCTTGTTGGTATAGTGAAATTGTTTCTCTCTGCTTGTGGACGTAGGTCACCTTGACCGAACCACGTTAAATTTGTGTCTTCTTTATCTTCTTTAATTGCCGTTATTATCAACTTCCATTGTCTTTGTTATTGTCATTATACCGTTGTTTGGCTAAATTCTGCACTACCCGAATTTTCGATCCTAACAAATTGGTATTAGAGCCAGATCTAACCAAGTTAGTTTAAATAACCAAAATAACTCTAACAAACTCTTATGTTGAGAAATTTGACCGAAGTACAAACTTCAGAATGTGACAATTAAAGATGGAAGCTATCCTAATTCAGGATGACTTAGATTTGGCACTGCAAGAAAAGGAGAAGATGCCGGATAAAATAACGGACAAGGAATTTTCTGTCATAGACAAAAAGGCAAAAGCAGGTATTATTTTAAATCTTTCAAATGAGGTTTTGCGTGAAGTTACAGCAGAAAGCTCAGCCAAAGGCATATGGGAAAAACTTAAAACCCTATATATGAAAAGAATAGTAGAAAACAGACTTTACCTAAAGCAAAAACTCTACACTTTTCGTATGGCTGAAGGTACCTCTATACTTACTCATCTTGATACTTTTGATTCTCTTCTTATGGATTTAAGTAACATAGATGCTGAAATCAAAGATGAGGATCAAGCTGTGTTATTGCTTGTTTCCTTATCCCAGTCGTTTAAATATATAAGAGATACTATGCTTTATGAAAAGGATAATATCTCTTATAAAAATATCAAATCTATTTTGAAATCAAAAGAACAAATAGATAGAGATATTGTTGCGGAAACTAGTGGGAACCAAGGGGAAGGCTTATTCATAAGAGGTAGATCCAATAAGAAAGATTCAAGTAGTGAGAAACCTAAATCAAGGTCAAAATCCAGATACAGAAATGTCATGTGCAAATATTGTCATAAGAAAGGTCACATTATTTCTGAATGCTTTAAATTGAAAAATAAAGAAAAGCATACAGAAAAGAAAAATGAGCACAAAAATACTGACACTGCCGAAGCAAGTATAGCTGCTGATGAGACTGAGGGAACTATTTTTTTAGCAATTAATAATAGTTTCAAATCTAACAATGAGTGAATTTTAGATTCGGGTTGTTCGTATCATATGTGTCCCAGTCGGGATTTATTTACCACATATGAATCTATTGGAGGTGGAGTTGTCTTGATGGGCAACAATGTTGCCTGCAAAGTTATTGGAAAAGGTACAGTCTGAATCAAAATGCACGATGGTATGATGAGAACTCTCACCGATGTTAGACATGTTCCTGACTTGAAGAAAAATCTCATCTCTTTGGGCACTCTAGAATCTCTTGGGTGCAAGTACACAGGTGAAGATGGAGTTCTAAAAATTTCTCATGGTGCTCTTGTGATCATAAAAGTACGCAGATATAGTACGTTGTATACTCTTTTGGGATCTACTGTTACAGGTGCTGATGGAGTTTCAATATCAGATAAATCAGATTCTGACATCACCAAATTGTGGCATATGCGATTGGGCATATGAGTGAAGAATGTCTTTCCATCCTCAGTAAAAGAGGTCTCTTATGTGGCCAAAGTACCGAAAATATGGAGTTCTGTGAACATTGTGTGTTCGGGAAGCAGAAAAGAGTCAGCTTCAAATCTCCAGCGATTCATAGAACAAAAGGTACTTTGAATTACATTCATTCAGATCTTTGGGGTCCTTCACGTACCCCATCAAAAGGTGGTGCCATGTATATGTTAACTTTCATTGATGATTATTCAAGAAAAGTTTGGGTTTATTTCCTGAAAAATAAAAGTGATATTTTCTTAAATTTCAAATAATGAAAAGTTTTGACTGAGAAGCAAACAGGAAAACAGGTTAAGCGGCTTAGAACAGATAATGTCTTGAAATTTTATAATGATGAATTCAACGAATTTTGCAAGAATGAAGTAATTGCTCGACATCGTACTGTGAGAATGACACCTCAGCAAAATGGTGTGGCAGAAAGGATAAATAAAACTCTTTTGGAAAGGGCTCGTTGCATGATTTCAAATGCTGGGTTGACAAACGCCTTTAGGGCAGAAGCTATCTCTACAGTTTGTTATATTGTCAACTGAGATCCTTCTGCACCTTTGAACTTTAAGACTCCAAAGAAAATGTGGTCAGGTACTCCTGCTAATTATTCTGATTTAAAGATATTTGGTTGCCCTGTATACATGCATGTAAATGATGAAAAATTAGAGCCAAGGGCTAAAAAGTGCATTTTTCTTGGGTATGCATCTGGGGTGAAAGGATACCGACTATGGTATCCTGATCCCACGACACCAAAATTTATAATTAGCAGAGATGTAACCTTTGATGAATCCTCTATGTTACATTCTAGAAAAGAGTCTTCTAGTTCTTGTAATACAGATAAAGGAAAGAGTACACAGAACCAGGTGGAGATTGAGATTGGCATTCCTTCTGAGCCAAGCTCATCAACTTTGGAGCAAAATACAGTTAAAACTCCTGAAGTTGAGACAGAAGTTGAAATTCCTGAAGTTGAGACTCCTGAAGTTGAACCAGAAAAAGAGGAGTATTCTATAGCCAAACATAGACCAAGAAGAGAAGATAAACAACCATTAAGGTTTGGAGATTATGCTGCATTTGCTTTTTCAGTTGCACAGGAAACTGAAGAAATTAGAGAACCATCAAAATATTCAGAAGCAGTTTCTGGTGCTGACTCAGCCAAGTGGCTGATTGCAATGAATGAAGAAATTGAGTCTCTCCAAAAGAATGGTACTTGGTCTCTTGTGAAGCCGCCATCAGGTAAAAGAATTATTGGTTGCAAATGGGTCTTCAAGAAAAAGGATGGCATTCCAGGGGTTGAAGATGCGAGGTATAAGGCACGATCAGTTGCAAAATGCTATAGTCAGGTACAAGGAGTTGATTTTAATGATATTTTCTCACATGATGTTAAACATAGCTCTATTCGTGTCTTGCTTGCCTTCGTTGCCATGTATGATTTGGAATTAGAACAACTTGATGTTAAGACAGCTTTCTTACATGGCAAACTTGAGGAACAAATATACATGCATCTACTCGAAGGATTTGAAATTGAAGGAAAAGAAGATCATGTTTGCTTGTTGAAGAAATCCTTGTACGGATTAAAGCAGTCTCCAAGACAATGGTATAAAAGGTTTGATTCCTTTATGTCGGTTCATGGTTATTCGAGGAGCATGTATGATAGTTGTGTTTACTTCCGAAAGTTAACTGATGGTTCATTTGTGTACCTATTATTATATGTTGATGACATGCTCATTGCTGCTAAGGATTTAACAGAAATTTACAATTTGAAAAGTCAGTTGAAAAGTAAATTTGGGATGAAAGATTTGGGAGCAGCTAAGAAAATCCTTGGCATGGAGATCAAAAGAGATCGAAAAGGTAACAGGTTATTTCTGACCCAGAAGAAGTACTTGGAGAAAGTCTTGGAGTGGTTTGGCATGAAAGATGCTAAACCAGTTAGTATCCTTCTTGCTGCTCATTTTAAGTTATCAGCTGCTCAGTCCCCGCAATCAGATGAAGAAGAGAGGTACATGGCACAAGTTCCTTATTCCAGTGCAGTAGGCAGTATTATGTATGCAATGGTTTATACACATCCAGATATTTCACAAGCAGTGAGCTTGGTAAGCCGGTATATGGCTTGCCCTGGTAAAGTACATTGGCATGCTGTGAAATGGATTCTCAGATACTTGCGAGATACTTCAAGCACATGTTTGGAGTTTGGGAGAAATACTAACACTTTGGTTGGTTTTGTAGACTTAGATTATGTAGGTGATCTTGACAAAAGAAGATCCCTGACAGGCTATGTATTTTGCATCGGTGGTTGCGCTATTAGTTGGAAAGCTACATTACAACATGTAGTAGCTTTATCTACTACCGAAGCAGAATATATGATAGTGACCGAGGCGACCAAAGAAGCTTTATGGTTGAAGGGTCTATTTGCGGAACTCAGTTTATACCAAAGTAGTATTATCATTTTCTGTGATAGTCAAAGTGCCATTCACTTGACTAAAGATCAAATGTATCATGAGAGGACGAAGCACATTGATATAAAGTATCGTTTCATCCGAGAAACCATTGCTCAAAGAAAAGTCTCTGTTCAGAAGATCAACACTAGAGACAATCCTGCTGACATGTTCACAAAACCTCTTCCAGTGTCCAAGTTCAAGCTCTGAACTTGATTGGCATTTATGAAGAATGATTTTGCCCATTGGGATTTTTGCGGAGAAAGTGGAGAAAATTTACTATATATAAGCCGAAATTAGGCCAAGGTGGAGATTTGTAATATGGCCAAATTTTTATGACATTTGCCATGACATAATATCCATTATAACAAATTTGTGGTCCATGACATTTGCCATGACATAATATCCATTATAACAAATTTGTGGATCATGACATTTGCCATGACATAATATCCATTATTAGGCTAAGGATTTCTTGCTATAAATAGAGGAGGTTCTCCTCATTAGTAAACACATCAATTCAAGAGCTTTTCACTCTTGTCTTTCTTTCTCCTCATTTATTTTATTATAGAGTATTTTGTAAGAGAGTGAGTGTTGAAAAACACTCGTGAGAACCCTTTCTTTGGAGTGATCTTGTGAGGTTATTCTCTTGGGTTATTTGGGATTAATTAGAGTATTTACTCTAATTTTGTACTCTCTTTTGTACTCTTGTTGGTATAGTGAAATTGTTTCTCTCCGCTTGTGGACGTAGGTTACCTTGACCGAACCACATTAAATTTGTGTCTTCTTTATCTTCTTTAATTGCCGTTATTATCAACTTCCATTGTCTTTGTTATTGTCATTATACCGTTATTTGACTAAATTCCGCACTACCCGGGTTCCCGATCCTAACATCCTCGTTTTTAGACTAGTTGATCATGTAAACAACTAAACTAAACAAACAAAAAAAATTAGCCTTTCATTTGAATATATAAAGTAAATTGATGTAATAATGGTGTGCATCTAGCTGTCTGAGAATGAGATAGGCTTAATTTAATCTGTCAGGGACATGCATATTTTATAACTCATAATACATCACTTTGGAATTAAATATATTATATCTGTACCAAAAATTGGCTTTCAATTAATCTATTGCCATATCAATTGTATCATTATTAAGGGATATTATAATTTATCTACCCGGTTCAATCAAATTTTTATCGAAAAAATACTACTGGGAAGAGCAAAGAAAAAACAGGCATATCCCAATTAATTATCATTTATGTTCGCTGTTCATCTTATGTGATTTTGTGTTTTATTTTCGTTCACTTGAACTTTCGTCCTACATATGTCCAGCACATGATATATGAATCGCTTAAATCTATAGACGATGGGATCGCAATAGAGGACAGCCTAGAATAAAATGAGTGATTCGAGAAAATGATAACTATAAAAATATAACATTTCAAATATAAAGATGGGAAGGAATAATCTAATTTTTTTTTCATTTAATAGATATGTAAGCATACACCCATGGGTGCAATCATGCGATTTCTACTTATAGGATTAATTCAAAAGAAGAAAGAGAAATCATTCAACAGTAATTTGAAGAGGCTATTAACCAACTCAACTATTAGATCCTTTAATTTTGTTGCTAAAGAAAAAAAGGAAATTATTTGGTCATTACAGCATTAATAACAATATCATATCAGTGACGAATTGTTTTCTTTTACTTAAATTACACTAACTTTTCGTTGACGAAGAAAATGGTGTCGATCTTTAGTAGCGCTATACCAATGATCATATACTAAGAATTCGTAGTTAACTACGGATTCTTACTCGAATTGAGGGCTAACTCACTTGGTGAACTCTCTGTCTTTTACAGTTGAAGTGGAGAATTCAAACCTCATTAGTAGCATAGTATTCACTCTCCATTCCCCCTCCTGGCCTCCTCCTCCCCTGATGTAATAAAAAAAAGTCTTCGACTCAAAATGCACCGGAATATTTGAATGTACGCTAGAATGAATCCAAATAATTTCTTTGTTTCTCATGATACCAATTTTTTAAATTTTACTACATTTGGACAGATATTTGAGGCATAAAAGGTGAGTACAAAACTTTGAAATTGCACTAACTTATGCTAATTCTTGGCCTAATTAACGTTGTATTGCTTTTACGTGTGGATATGTTACTTTGCATGGATAGAGCCTTGTTATAATTGGCATTTTTTAAAAATAAACAATCATAATTTGGCGTTACATATTTTCAGATTTGGAGGCTTCCGAAATGGAATATGCTTTAAACACGATGAATTTACATCATTTGTATTATCCAAATAATTTTGTTTGCCTTCGAAAAGTGGTCCTCGTTTTTAGACCAGTTGATCATGTAAGTAACTAAACTAAACAAACAAAAAAAATTAGCCTTTCATTTGAATATATAAATCAAATTGATGTAATATTGGTGTACGACTAGCTGTCTGAGAATGAGATAGGCGCAACTTAATCCGTCACTTTGAAATTAAATATATTATTTGGTCATTAGGGCAGTTGATAACAATATCAAATCAGTGACGAATTGTTTTTTAACTTAAATATATCCCACTAACTTTTCGTTGACGAAGAAAAATGGTGTCGATCTTTTGTAGCTATACCAATGATCATATGAAAACGATTCCATGTCCTTTCGTCATTAAATAACATCGTATTAACGACAAAGTCTTCGGGCTCTCGAATCGAGGGCTAACTCACTTAACGAGCTTCTTGTCTTTAGGGTTGATGGGGAGAGTTAAAACCTCATTAGTATTAACTCCCCATTTCCTGTATTCTTTCCGGTCCACTTTTATTAATCTTTTTGGTCGTTTCCGTACATATCAAGAAATTTATCTTTTAAAATTAATTAATTAATAATAAAATTAATTATATTATCCGTTAATTTATTCATTGAAATATATAAGATACTTCAAGATTCTTTACTACAAGAACAACTTTGGAAAAAGAAGCTTCTTGATATCTGAATAAATCAAACATTGATGACCAAATAAAAAAGGCCAAAAATCAATTATTTTTTTTAGAATAGTTTGGGGAATACCAAAATTATACAAAACGTATTTGTACGACTTAAGAATCAACCATAATGAAAGAATAAACCCGTTAGTAATTACATATCATCGATCGCATTTACTCAATGCAATTTATTGAACTTACAACTATACCAATTATGAGATCACCAGGTAGACATTAGAAATTGGGACTCTATTAAGATTAATAACAGAAGCCCCCCGCATTCCCATCTATTCTTTGCCGACGACCTCACGCTCGTGGCAAAGGTTAACGACTCTAGCAATACAATCCTTCATTGTCTAGATATGTTTTGTGATTTATCATGACATAAGATTAATCATACAAAATCTAAGATCATTTTCACCAAGAACTGTCCAAAAGACACAACCAGTCATATTTTCACTCTACTTAATATCAAAATCAGTAGCAACTTTGGAAAATATTTGGGCTTTCCAATTCTTCGTCACAAACAAAGGCTACTAACTTCCAGTTCATTATTGACAGCATGCGTTCTAGACTATCAAAGTGGAAAACAAATTGTTTGACTATAGCTCATAGAACTATCCTTGTTTTTTCTTGTCACGACCCAAAATCTCACATGTCGTGATGGTGCCTATCTCAATACTAGGCAAGCTAACAATCTAAATAAACCACCATATCTTTTAAGTTTGAGAACAAAATAATTAAATTCAGCGGAAAAAACTCATAATTTCGAATATAACACTCCCAAAATCCGGTGTTACTGAGTACATGAGCATCTAATATGAATACAAAGTCTGACGGATAAAAATCACTGTCTGAAAATATAGAACAGTACAATAATTAAATAGGAAAGGAATCGAGTCTGCGGACGTCAAGCAGCTACCTTGATAGTCTCCAACTGATAGTACTCTGAAATCTAACAATCTCCGTATCCGAAAGTACCTGGATCTGCACACGAGGTGCAGAGTGTAGTATGAGTACAACTAACTCAATAAGTAACAAGACTAACCTCTGGGCTGAAAGTAGTGGCGAGCTCCGCAGGTACAACCCAGTATAAATAATGGTACAACAATGTAGGCATGCTTTCAAGTTCAACAGTTAAACACAGTACAAGTGAAATAGATGAATACTGCATGATATGAGAAATACGACATCTTAGTAGAAAGACCTCAAGTAACTACTGGTCACCAATTATTCGGTCACTCGGTACTTCTTCTGGCCAATCCATCCCAGGGGTGTTCCAACCCGTATATATATACATATCGATTGAGAGTAAGTCACTCAGTACCGTATAAGGCCAATCCATCCCTGGGGTAATTTATTCCCAAACATAAATGATACGAACCAGATCCATGTCCAGGTAAATTCATTACAATATAAATAAGTAAGGCAAGTTCATGCCCTGGAAAATTCATCCCGAATATCTATAATCATCTACGCTCACTAGGGGTGTGTATAAACTCCGGAGAGGCTCCTTCAGCCCAAGCGTGATATAAAGCCTATATGGCCTACTGCAGGCGGGCAATCCCGATCCGTATAATAACAAAGCCTATAAGGCCTGCTGCAGGCGAGCAACCCCGATTCATATAATAATAATGTATAAAGCCATTCTGGCCTGCTGCAGGCGGGCAACTCGATCCCATAAATATCCTCACAATGGACGAATATGACTCAGTGTGAAATGTATATTTTTGAAATAATTAATTCAACAGTAACACGACCCCAAAGGTCCTAAAATATTGGCACATAGCCTAAACACGATATTTAATAAGAGCCTCGGCTCAATTTCTCTAACACGTGGAACATGTTCAGATAATAACATCATTCATTAATGTTACAACTGCACATGATTTATTCAAGACACAATTTTTGTGGTGCACGTCTACATGCTCATCACCTATCGTGTGTGTCACCTTCAAACAATTAATATCATACCAAATTTAGGGGATTCGTACCCTCAGAACCAAGTTTAGAAGTGTTACTTACCTCAAACTGTGTAATTCTTTACTCCACTATGCCTTTGCCTTGTAAATTGTCCTCTAAACGCCTCGAATCTAGCCACAATTAATTCGATTCAGTCAATAAAACTTATTGGAATTAATTCCCTAAGAAAATACTAATTTTCCAACAAAATTTGAAATTTAGCTCAAAAATTGCCCATGGGGCCCACGTCTCGGAATCCGACGAAACTCACAAAATCCGACAACCCATCTGTCATGACCTAAAATCCTAACCTGTCGTGATGGCGCCTATCTCAATACTAGGCAAGCCGACAACATCAATAACCCACTATTTCCTTTAAATTTAAAAACGTAACGTTTAATACAATACCAAAGATCTAGTAATTTCCGATACAACACTCTCAAAACCTAATGTCACTGAGTACATGAGCATCTAATATGAGTACAAGTCTGGAAAATACGGTCTATAATTAGTCTGAGATTAAATACAATAAATAAGGAGATAGAGAAGGAGAGACAAGGTCTGCGAAACACGGCAGCTACCTCAAAATCTCCTGAAAATCAACTGCGCGAAATGATTAACACCTGCTATGTTCAGGAATACCTGAATCTGCACACGAAGTGCAGGGTGTAGTAAGAATACAACCAACTCAGCAAGTAACAATAATAACTAAGAAACTGAAGATAATGGTGAGCTACACAGTCATGGTTCACTTTCAGTAGTTCCAATAAAAAATAGACATGCTTTCAAATCCGGCAGTTTAAGTCAAATCAATTTTATACAGTTCAATTTCAAGTAATCCAGATATAAATTCTTTTAGAGATTTCACAAAAATGACAAATAGCAACCAAGTGCAAAAACGTATTCAAAGAAAGTACAGCCTCTCAGGCAACAGTCACTAAGCTCATCACAACAGCTCAACCACTCGGCTCTCAGCCCTCAGCACTCACACTCAATGGGTACCCGCGCTCACTGGGGGTGTGTACAGACTCCGGAGGGGCTCCTACAGCCCAAGCGCCATAATCTGCACGGACAACTCACGTGCTGCACGGACAACTCACGTGCTGCACAGACAACTCACGTGCTATAATATACTACACGGACAACTTACGTTCCATAATATCCTTACCTCACCGACAGGCCCTCGGCCTTACTCAGTCCTCAACCTCTCAAGTCTCTTGGGCTCTCAGAAATCACAAAGATCAGCCCAAACAAAGATAACATAATATATCAACAAATATCCAGAAAGACTGAGGTATAATACGCAAGAAAAATCGTGACTAAGTACAACACAACAATTATCAAATAATTCAACAAGTACGCGACCTCTGTGGGTCCCAACAGTACTATCACATAGCCTAAGCATGATTTTAATCATGATTTACAGTCAAATTTCTTTAACACAAAGAGAGCTTATAGCTAACAATAGGTTATTCAACTTTACAGTTTTACGGGATGGACCAAGTCACAATCCCTTCGATGCACGCCCACACGCCCGTCACCTAGCATGTGAGTCACCTAATTCCATAAGAAAATACTAATTTTCCCAATAAAATTCGAAATTAAATCAAAAATTGCCCGTAGGGCCCACGTCTTGGAACCCGACAAAAGTTACAGAATATGAATGCCCATCCAACCACGAGTCCAACCATATAAATTTCACCAAAATCCGGCATCAACCCGACCCTCAAATCTTCAATTAAAATCTATGAAGATTTCTACCATTTTCAACCCAATCCTTACCCATTTGAACTTAACAATCCTTCCACAACCTTATTGGTATGTATACATAATACTCTTACACCCAAGAATCATACTATAGATCACCCATTTTTATTCCAAACCCGAAATTGAAGGATTGAGCAATGAAATTCTTACCTCTTTGAAGCCCTAGCAAGATCCTTGTGAAATCTTCAAACCTTGAACAAGAATTGATGGATAAATGACTAAGTCTTCACTTTCTCTCTCTAAAATGCTCTCACCTCTCTCTAAAATATCAGATTTTGGCTAAAAAATGAGCTTCAAGGGTTATAAATCGAAGTTGGATCGGGTAAAAAAATAGAAAGAATGGAAGCTCCAACGCAGTTATGCGGTCGCATATGTGATCGCATAACAGGTATGCGGTCCGCATACCGGCCGCATAATTTGGCCTCCAAAGCCGGGCATTACTGACCCAGTCTGCGGTCATTATGCGGTCTGCATACTTATTCTGCAGTCGCATAATACACCGCATACTTGTTCTGCGGTCGCATAATGCACCGCAAAACTGGTCTGCGGTCGCATAGTGCACCGCAGATTTTCCTCAAACTTGCCCCTCTCCTGAACCACTTTGCGACCATTATGCAGTCCGCAGAGTGATTCTGCGACCGCATAGTGGTCGCAGAAATGACCATTTTCCGACAAAAGTTTCCTTAGCAAAATTTCTCCGAGGTCGTTACACATAAGTTAGCATCCGGTCAACCTTTTCAACTTAAATTCTAAACCTTGGAACTAAGTGCTCTAAATCATTTCAAAGCCTCACCGAACGTAAACCAATGACCCCGGCAAGCCAATAACAACTGTAATTCACAATTTGAGCAGTAAATGGGGGAACAGGATTGCAATAGTCAAAACGACCAGCCGGACCATTACATTCTCCCCCTCTTTAACAAATGTTCGTCCTCGAACTAGCTTAGAATCATACCTGGAGTCTCAAATAGATGTGGATATTTGCTCTGCTTCTCTTGCTCAATCTCCCAAGTAGCTTCTCCGACTGGCTGGCCTCTCCACTGCACCTTTACCGATGCTATGTTCTTTGATCTCAACCTTCGAACCTGCCGATCTAAAATAGTTACCGGCTCCACATCATAAGTCAAATTACCGACCAGCTGCACTGTACTGAAACCCAGAATATGAGACGGATCCCCGACATACTTTCAGAGCATGGATACATGGAACACTAGATGAACACCTGATATACTAGGTGGCTAGGCAAGTTCATATGCCACATCTCCAATTTTCTTAAGTATCTCAAAAGGACCAATATACCGAGGGCTCAACTTGCCCTTCTTCCCGAACCTCAACACACCCTTCATGGGTGAAATCTTGAGCAGAACCTTCTCCCCAACCATGTGAACAACATCACGAACCTTCCTGTCGGCATAACTCTTCTGTCTAGACTGTGCCGTGCGAAGCCGTTCCTGAATTACTTTAACCTTCTCTAAAGCATCCTGAACCAAGTCAGTACCCAATAGTCTAACCTCACCAGGCTCAAACCAACCCACTGGAGACCAACACCGTCTCCTATATAAAGCTTCATACGGAGCCATCTGAATGCTTGATTGGTAGCTATTGTTGTAAGCAAACTCTGCGAGTGGAAGAAATTGATCCCAAGAACCCCCAAAATCAATGACACAAGCGCGTAGCATATCCTCCAATATCTAAATAGTGCGCTCGGACTGTCCGTCCGTCTGAGGGTGAAATGCTGTACTCAACTGAACCTGTGTGCCCAATTCTCGCTGCACTGCCCTCCAAAACTATGAGGTAAACTGCGTACCCCGATCTGAAATAATGGACACCGGCATGCCGTGTAGGCAAACAATCTCGCTAATATAAATCCCAGCCAACCGCTCCAAACAATAATTAGTACCAACTGGAATAAAATGCGCAGTTTTGGTTAGCCGATCTACAATCACCCAAACAACATCAAACCTTCTCAAGGTCCGTGGGAGCCCAACTACGAAGTCCATGGTAATACGCTCCCATTTCCACTCCATAATTTCAAGTCTCTGAAGCAATACTCCCGGTCTCTGATGCTCGTACTTTACCTGTTGACAATTTAAACACTGAGATACAAACCCAACTATATCTTTCTTCATCCGCCTCCACCAATAGTGCTGTCTCAAATCCTGATACATCTTCGCAGCGCCTGGATGAATAGAGTACTGCGAACTGTGAGCTTCCTGGAGAATCAGCTCACGCAAATCATCTAGATTTGGCACACATAGCCTGCCCTGCATCCGTAATACACCTTCATCTCCAATAGTGACTTCCTTAGCATCACCGTGTCCTTAAGGACAAGCAGATGTGGATCATCATACTGGCGCTCTCTGATGCGATCATATAAAGAAGACTGAGAAACTACACAAGCCAAAACTCGATTCGGCTCGGAAACATCCAATCTAACAAACTGATTAGCCAAGGCCTGAACATCCAAGGCTAAAGGCCTCTCTGCTACTGGTAAGTATGCTAAGCTGCCCAAACTCTTCGCCTTATGACTCAAGGCATCTGCCACCACATTAGCCTTTCCGGGATCATAGAGAATGGTGATATTGTAATCCTTTAGCAACTCCAACTACCTTCGCTGCCGTAAGTTAAGATCCTTCTGTTTAAACAAATGTTGTAGACTCCGATGATCGGTATACACCTCACACTGGACACCGTACAAGTAATGCTGCCAAATTTTCAAGGCATGAACAATAGCTGCTAACTCAAGATCGTGGACTGGATAATTCTTCTCATGTACCTTTAGTTGTCTGGACGCATAGGCAATCACCCTATCGTCTTGCATCAGTACTGCGCCGAGACCAATACGCGACACGTCACAATACACAGTATAAGACTCTAAACCTGTAGGCAACACCAATACTGAAGCTACAGTCAAAGCTGTCTTGAGCTTCTGAAAGCTCTCTTCACACTCATCCGACCACCTGAACGGGGCACCTTTCTGGGTCAATTTAGTCATAGGCGATGCAATAGACGAGAATCCTTACACGAAGCGATGATAATAACCGGCCAAGCCAAGAAAACTCCGAATCTCAGTAACTGAAGAGGGCCTGGGCCAATTCTAAATTGCTTCTATTTTCTTCGGATCCACCTTAATTCCTTTACTGGACACTATATGTCCCAAGAATGCCACTGAACTAAGCCAGAACTCGCACTTAGAGAATTTAGCATAAAGTCTCTCCTTTCTCAGCCTCTGTAATACAATACCCAAGTGTCGTGCATGCTCCTCCTGGTTACGTGAGTACACCAGAATATCATCAATAAATACCACTACAAATAAATCAAGATATGGCTGGAATACACTATTCATCAAATGCATAAATGCTGCTGGGGCATTGGTTTGTCCAAAAGACATCACAAGAAATTCATAGTGGCCAGAATGACTTCTGAATGCCGTCTTTAGAATATCCGAATCCCGAATCTTTAACTGGTGATACCCAGACCTCAAATCGATTTTGGAGAACACCCTCGCTCCCTAAATCTGGTCAAATAAGTCATCAATACGTGGTAAAGGATATTTATTTTTGATTGTAACTTTGTTCAAATGCCTATGATCGATACACATCCGCATAGTACCATCTTTCTTTTTCACAAACAGAACCGGTGCACCCCAAGGTGACACACTAGGCCTAATAAACCCCTTTTCAAGTAGTTCCTGAAGTTGCTCTTTCAATTCTTTTAACTCAGATGGTGCCATATGATACGGAGGAATAGAATTGGGTTAAGTGCCCTGCGCCTGGTCAATACCAAAATCAATATCCTTGTCGGGTGGCATACCCGACAGGTCTGTAGGAAATACATCAGGAAAGTCCCTCACTACTGGTATTGAATCAATAGTAGGAGTATCTACATCAACATCTCTCACAAAAGCCAAGTATGAAAAACACCCCTTCCCAACCATACGTTGGGCTTTCAAATAAGAAATTACCTTGCTAGGAACAAAATCTAGAGAACCTCTCCACTCAACCTTTGGCAACCCCGGCATGGTCAACGTCACGGTTTTTGCATGACAATCCAGAATAGCATGACATGGAGACAACCAATCCATACCCAGGATTACATCAAAATCAACCATACCGAGTAATAAAAGATCAACCCTAGTCTCCAGTTCCCTAATAGTTACCACATACGACCGATACAGATGGTCCACAGTAATAATATCACCCACCGGTGTAGATACACTAACATGTGAAATTAAGGACTCATAGGGCATATCCATATAATGAGCAAAATACGATGATACATATGAATAAGTAGAACCAGGGTCAAATAATATAGAAGCCTCCCTGTGGCACACTGAAACAATACCTGTGATCACTGCATCTGAAGCAACAACATCTGGCCTGGCAGAAAAAGCATAGAATCAGGCGTGACCGCCACCTGATCGGCCTCCCCCTCTTGGGCGACCCCTAACTGCCTGACCCCCACCCGAGCTGGTTGGGCGGGTGGTGTAACTACTGGTGCTGGTGCCATTGGTCGAGAAATCTGCTATGGAGCCCCACTCAACAGCCTAGGATAATCCCTCTTAAAATGACCCAATTCTCCGCACTCGAAACAACCCCTCCTCTGACGGAACTGCTGCTCCTGATAACCCAAAGAATTACTTGTAGAAGCCTGAGCAGACGAGGCATGATGAGAACTCTGCGCTGGTAGTGCACTGAATGAAGACTGGCCTGAGTGAGCACTGTAAGAACCGTGGCTAGCTGATGCAGCATGATGAACTAGACGACCTGCCTGAGCGTGTCTGTAAGAATGGTCCCTACCACGGTAAAACTGACCCCCTGAAGGAACACTGCTGAAATCACCGGAATCACAAGGCCTCTTAGCCTCCCTTTCAACCCGCTCCTGGCTGCGAACCATCATAATCTGACGTGCAATGTCAACAACCTTGTCAAAAGTAGCACCAGACACTCTCTCTCTAGTCATGAGTAATCGCAGCTGAAAAGTGAGGCCATCTATGAACTTCCTGATCCTTTCCTTGTCTGTAGGAATCAACCAGATATCATGAAGGGACAATTCTGAAAATCTCATCTCATACTGCGTCACGGACATATCACCTTGACGAAGCTTCTCAAACTGCTTGCGTAACTCCTCTCTGCGTGACTGAGGTACGAACTTCTCGAGGAATAGATCGGAGAACTGCTGCCAGGTAAGGGGTGCTGCACCGACCGACCTACACCTCTCGTAAGACTCCCACCATCTGAAGGCAGCCCCAGAAAACTAAAAAGTAGTGAATGAGACCCCACTGGTCTCCAGAATACCCGCTGTCCGAAGCATTCGCTGACACTTATCCAGAAAACCTTGGGCATCCTCTGACTCAGCACCGCTAAAAGATGGAGGTCGAAGCCTCTCAAATCTCTTAAGATTTCTCTGCTCATCATCTACCATAACAGGAACTACCAGGGCCTGAGCAGCTGCAACCGGCTGGGCTGGTAGTGCCCCCGATATCTGAAGTCCCTATACTACCTAGTCTGGAGTACGGGCAACGGGGGTATGAGTACCTCCCCCGGCCTGAGAAGCGGCAGGTGCGGCCTGAGTCGAAACCACCTGATCCAGACCAGTGCAAGCTGCCAATATCTGGAACAAAGTCTCCTGAAGGCCTGGAATCTCAATGGGCACAGCTGGTGCCTAAGCTGATCATGTCGGCTCAACTATATCTGGAATCTGCGCCTGAGCTGGAGCAAATGGTGGTACTACAGGTGTTGGTCCAACTGTGGTACGAGCTATACCTCGACCTCTACCTCGACCCCGGCCTCTACCACGGCCTCGGTCTCTCGCGGCCCTAACGGGTGGCACTGGTGGTTGACTGTCCGATCCAGTAGTACGTGTTCTCACCATCTGTGAAAGAATAGAATAACATAAATTTAGTTTCCGGAATCAACAATTTCGCACGACAGAATACAAGAAAGTGACATTTTCCTAAGGGTTCTGCAGCCTCTCGAAGATAAGTAGAGACGTCTTTGTACCGATCCGCAAGACTCTACTAAACCTGCTCATGACTCGTGAGACCTATGTAACCTAGGCTCTAATACCAACTTGTCACGACCCAAAATCCTAACCTGTCGTGATGGCGCCTATCTCAATACTATGAAAACCGACAACATCAATAAACCACGATTTCCTTTAAATTTAAAAACATAACGTTTAATACAATATCAAAGATCTAGCAATTTCCGATACAACACTCCCAAAACCTGGTGTCACTGAGTACATGAGCATCTAATATGAGTACAAGTCTGGAAAATACGCTCTATAATAGTCTGAGACCAAATACAGTAAATAAGGAGATAGAGAAGGAGAGACAAGATCTGCGGAACACGGCAGCTACCTCAAAATCTCCTAAAAATCAACTGCGCGAAATGATCAACACCCGCTATGTTCAGGAACACCTGAATCTGCATACGAAGTGCAAGGTGTAGTATGAGTACAACCAACTCAGCAAGTAACAATAATAACTAAGGAATTGAAGATAATGACGAGCTACACAGTCATAGTTCACTTTCAGTAGTTCCAGCAAAGAATAGACATGCTTTCAAATCCGGCAGTTTAAGTCAAATCAATTTAATACAGTTCAATTTCAAGTAATCCGGATATAAATTCTTTCAGATATTTTACAAAAATGAGAAATAGCAACCAAGTGCAACAACATATTCAAAGCAAGTACAGCCTCTCAGTCAACAGTCACTCAGCTTATCACAACAGCTCAACCACTCAGCTCTCAACTCTCAGCACTCACACTCAATGGGTACCTGTGCTCACTGGGGATGTGTACAGACTCTGGAGGGGCTCCTACAGCTCAAGTGCCATAATCAGCACGGACAACTCACGTGCTGTACGGACAACTCACGTGCTATAATATCCTGCACGAATAACTCACATGCCATAATATCCTTACCTCACCGACAGGCCCTTGGCCTTACTCAGTATTCAACCTCTTAAGTCTCTCGGGCTCTCAGAAATCACAAAGATCAGCCCAAACAAAGATAACATAGTATATCAACAAATATCCAGAAAGACTGAGGTATAATATGCAAGAAAAATCATGACTGAGTACAAGAAAATAATTAGCAAATAATTCAACAAGTACGCGACCTCTGTGGGTCCCAACAGTACTATCACATAGCCTAAGCATGATTTTAATTATGATTTACAGTCAAATATTTTCAACACAAAGAGAGCTTATAGCTAACAACAGGTTATTCAACTTTACAGTTTCACGGGATGGACCAAGTCACAATCCCTTCGATGCACGCCCACACGCCCGTCACCTAGCATGTGAGTCACCTCCAAAATAATCACATGACATAAAATCCAGGGTTTCAAACCCTCAGGACCAGATTTATAACTGTTACTTACCTCAACCTGTGTAATTATTTATTTCGCTATGCCCTTGCCACGAGAATTGGTCTCCGAAAGCCTCGTATCTAGCCATAATTAATACGAATCAGGCAATATAAATTATTGTAATTAATTCCATAAGGAAATACTAATTTTTCCAATAAAATCCAAAATTAAATCAAAAATCGCCCGTAGGGCCCATGTCTCGGAACCCGACAAAAGTTACAGATTATGAACGCCCATCCAACCACGAGTCCAACCATATAAATTTCACCAAAATCCGGCATCAACCCGACCCTCAAATCTTCAATTAAAGTCTATGAAGATTTCTACCATTTTCAACCCAATCCGTACCCATTTGAACTTAATAATCCTTCCACAACCTTATTGGTATGTAAACATAATACTCTTACACCCAAGAATCATACTATAAATCACCTATTTTTATTCCAAACCCGAAATTGAAGGATTGAGCAATGAAATTCTTACCTCTTTGAAGCCCTAGCAAGATCCTTGTAAAATCTTCAAACCTTGAACAAGAATTGATGGATAAATGACTAAGTCTTCACTTTCTCTCTCTAAAATGCTCTCACCTCTCTCTAAAATATCAGATTTTGGCTAAAAAATGAGCTTCAAGGGTTATAAATCGAAGTTGGATCGGGTAAAAAATTAGAAAGAATGGAAGCTCCAACGCAGTTATGCGATCGCATATGTGATCGCATAACAGGTATGCGGTCCGCATACCGGCCGTATAATTTGGCCTCCAAAGCTGGGCGTTACTAACCTGGTCTGCGATCATTATGCGATCCGCATACTTGTTTTGCGGTCGCATAATACACCGCAAAACAGGTCTGCGGTCGCATGGTGCACCGCATATTTTCCTCAAATCTTGCCCCTCTCCCGAACCACTTTGCGACCATGCATTGTTCAACCCAATTGACACAAAATTGATCTACCTCAGCACCACCAAACCTTAATTTTCTTAGCAAAATTTCTCCGAGGTCGTTACACATAAGTTAACATCCGGTCAACCTTTTCAACTTAAATTCTAAACCTTGGAACTAAGCGCTCTAAATCATTTCAAAGCCTCACCGAACCCAAACCAATTACCTCGGCAAGCCAAATAACAACTGTAATTCATAATTTGAGTATTAAATGGGGGAACGACATTGCAATAGTCAAAACGACCGGTCGGGTCGTTACACCATCCACTTACAAGTTCAACCATACTAATTTCACTCAAATCCGACTCCGAATCGGTGTTCAAATCTCGAAAATTTATTTTATAAAATTGTAGAAATTCCTCCGATTTCTCTTGAAAAATCAATAATCTAACGCCAAAAACGAAGATTAATTCATGGAATATAATCACAAGGGAGTCAAGAACACTTACCCCAAGTTGTGTGAAAAATTTCCTCTCCAAAGTCGCCCAATCCGAGCTCCAAAATCTGTAAATAAAGAAAGAAACCAAACCCCACAATTTTATCTTCTGTCCAGTCATTTACTCTTCGCGATCGCGAAGCACAAAAATTTCCAGCCCAAAATTTGCCTTTCGCGATCACAAAGAACAAGTGCCCAGCTCTTCCAGACAGCCTGTAGTATAATGATCATAACAATTTGTACAAAGCTCTAAATTGCAAATGGTTTAACGTTCTGGAAATTAGACATCAACGGCTATAACTTTCAGTTGTTTCTCATCTCCCAATTCCTTATAGGTTGCGAGATATAAGCTCTCAAAGTCAGCCCTGTACAACAGAGATTTCTAAATTCTTCCCAGATAGCCTATAGTATATCTACCATAACTTTTTGTACACAGCTCCAAATAAAAAATAGTTTACCTTTTTAAAAACTAGACACAAAGGGCTACAACATTTATTTTTATATCATCTCCGAATTCCTTATAGATTGCGAGATATAAGCTTCCAATATTGGGTCAGTGTAACAGGATTTTCCTCTACGCGATCGCGAAAAGACTTCCGTAATCGCGATTCACAGTGCCCAAACAGCAAAATTGCTCTTTGCGATCGAGACCATTTGTCCGCGATCGCGATGCATACCTCTATGGCCAAAAATCAGCAACTAAGAATGGCCTAGAAATGGTCCGAAACCATCCTGAAACTCATCCGAGCCCCTCAGGACCTCAACCAAATATACCAACAAGTCCTAAAATATCAAACGAACTTAGTCGAAGCCTCAAATCACATCAAATAACGCTAAAACCACGAATCATGCCCCAATTCTAGCTTAATGAACTTTGAAATTTCAAATTTCCACAAATGACGTCGGAACCTATCAAATCAAGTTCGATTGACCTCAAATTTTGCACACACGTCATAAATAACATAACAGACCAATTAAAATATTTAGAATCGGATTTCGACCCCGATATCAAAAAGTCAACCCCCCGGTCAAACTTCCCAAAAATTCATCTTTCGCCATTTCAAGCCTAATTCCTCTACCGACCTCCAAATAAATTTTCAGACACGCTCCTAAATTCAAAATCACCATACGGAATTATTGGAATCATCAAAATTCAAATCCAAGGTCGTTTACACATAAGTCCACATCCGCTCAACTTTTCTAACTTAAAATTTTTAATTATGAGACTAAGTGTTTCATTTCACTCCGAATTCCCTCCGGACCTAAACCAACTAATCCGGTAAGTCTTAAAATGACTGTAAAGTATAAATTGAGCAGTAAACTAGGAAACGGGGCTGTAATACTTAAAACAACTGGTCGGGTCGTTACACTTCTACCCTCAATACTATTCAAAATCATACAATGCAATTTACTCTTCTACATCAAAAATTCTAAAGGTTATTGATAAAATTCAAAGAGACTTTATTTGGGGCAGTACTGAGGATCATAAGAGATTGCACTTGTTAGGCTGGAATGATATTACTAGGAATAAAGTCACTGGGGGTCTTGGTATTAAAAAGACTAAGTCTAAAAGTCTGGCTCTACTCACAGGGCTCACTTGGAGATTGCTAAACAACCCGCATGCTCCTTGGTCTAATCTTCTTATTGCTAACTACGCCACAAGGACCAGGAAAATTAATACTTCTTTTTTTGGAGTGCGATTATTAAGGGCTGGAATTACTGTGGCAAAGGAATTTTATGGTCCATTTGCTCTAAGTCAACAATAGACATATGGAACTCTCGATGGATCCCAAATAGTGAATCTCTTAGGAATTCAATCCATGGACCCCTTAATATCAGTGACTATAATCTAAAAATCAAAGACTTGTTACTGGATAAAACCTATAATTTTTTCAAGTTATCCTTTGTGCTTCCTAGTAGAATTACTGACCATATTAATACTATCCCAACCTCTTTACATGATACCAACTATGATGTCCCTATATGGTCTCTCAACATTAGTGGTAAATTTAGTAATAGCTCATGCTATAAGCTTATTGATGATCAAAGCAATAGCAATAAGGACTTCTCCTGGATCTGGGATATTCACACCCCCACAAAGATCAAATTTCTTCTTTGAAAATACTACCATGATCGACTCCCTTGCAGATCCTATTTCAACAATATAGGAATAAATATCGATGATATTTGTCCTATGTGTAGAAATGATCGCGAAACTATCCTCCATATCTTCATACTTTGTCCTATAGTTAAAGCGTTTTGGGAAAGCCTAATTGTCTCTAACCCTCTAACTAGTGGAGACACTCATTGGTTGCTCGCAATTAAAGACCTTAAGATCAACTCCATCACAAATATATCAACTGGGCGGATCGTTTATCTTTTGCACTATGGAGCATCTGGAATAATCGAAACAAGAATAATGAGGAAAATACTAACCACATTTTATGTCCTAAACTCGTATTTCAACAGGCAATGGAATACAAACTCCTCACAGCCAAAGAGCAAAGTTTTGATAAGAAAAAGCCTATCAGAGTCAGTTGGCACAAACCTCCTTCTGGATGGTTTAAACTCAACACTGATCGAGCTTTTCAGAATAATAAGCTACGCAGTGATCTAGGCGGGATCATCAGAAACAATGCAGGAGATTGGGTGGCCGGTTTCTACGATTATACCTACGCATCATATCCTATCCAAGCTGAGCTACTTGCTCTAAAAGCAGGCCTACATTTGGCATGCGAGCTTCAGCTCATTCAAATAGAGATTGAGACAGACTCGTCAGAAGTAATCAAGAGCCTTGAACAAGGTTACCCTTCATATGACGCTATTATTCGTGATTGTAGTTTTTTTATGCTCCGGTTAGAGACAGTGGTGGTTAGGCATCAACTATACCAATTTTTAGTTGACCGTTTTAATTATTTGGGAACTCCCCAGCACACGAGTTTCTTAGAAAAAAAAAAATATAGAAGGCATGGTTGGGTTATTGGTGTGATGGGGAACTAGAAAGGGAATGGTTTATAAGTTGAATTGTCCGGAGGTGATGAGAGCATTGACCAATTTATAAATTCAATTAGTTGGAGGGAGCTTATAATCGCGTTGAATGCGTCTTATAAATTGCGTTTAGCTAATACGACTTATAAATCGTAATTAGTGGACAATCGTAACCAATGAATGTGACTTATAAATCACAACTAATAAATGTGTAATCGCAATTGGTCAATGCGACTTATAAATCGAATTAGTAGTATAAATCGCAATTAGGAATGTGGCTTATAAATTGTAATTGTAAATGCGAGTTTTAAATCAGAATTAGTGAATGCGACTTATTGTAGTTAGTGCATGCGGCTTATAAATCGCAATTAGTAAATGCTAACTTATAAATCGTAATCGTAAATGCAACTTATAAATCGGAGGGGACTTGTACACTTCGACTCCAAACGCACCGGAATAGGTGACTATTTTGTTTGTAAACAAAAAAAGGTCAACAGAATGTCTTTTCGTCACTAAATTACAGCGTGAAGGAAATTCCTCTGAGCACATGCACTAGGCTTTTGCAGAGGAGGAGTAGTAGTAAGATCTAACCTTCAGATTAAAAATCAGGGTGTTTTTCATCTGCATTAATTAATTCCCACGAAATTTTAAAAAATTAACAAACGATATTCATCATCTAAAAAAGAGAACACATTGCACAACTGTATATCAGTACAATATCTTATTGGATTCATTATACACACAAGCAACAGAAGTAAATTACTCGGCGGAAATCCAAAGATTAACGAGACCAAAGCAGACACAAATTACATGGAAAATAGCTACGATATTATTTAGTACTAAATAATTAAACACCACAGAAGTCTTTGAGTAAATCCTGCGATCTCCGACCACGTTCTGTGTCAAAAAACTTGATCAAATCTATATGAACAAATGGCTTAAACTGCAATGGATGTTCTTCATCAACTAGTTCTTCTGCTACTTCTATCATTTTATCATCCTTTAGAAAAGTAAATATTCCAACAGTGTATCTTGTTTCATTCCCACTTATATCCATAATCACCTTATGGACAGGCGTAAGAACGCGATCATTGCTCCAACCCTATAAAATAGAAAAAGTTTAACTGACAGAAAATAAAAATATATACATTGGAGGTCGCAATAAAGCTTAGTTTAAAGTTTACTCTGCATGCTTCACCAGCCATGACTACAAAAGAAGAGGGTGGGAACTCCATATTTATCCATTGTCCATCTCGAGTTTGAACTTCCAAGCCTGAAATGCGATTTTGATATAGTATGGTCGTGAATGTTTTATCAGTATGTGGGGGGAAAACCATACTATTTTCCTTTGTATTTGGTGCGTCATATTTCAGGTATCGAAGTAGATACGTGGTTGATTCAAGGTACGATTCGCAGTTTTTCCCTATTCCATAGCTTTCAAATAGCATTCTTACAACTTTCTGGTCCAACTCCGCCACAATCTTTGAAAACATCAACGAATTCTCACTATAACAAAAACAAAAACAAAAGAATTATTTTTCTAAGTATAAATCGAAGTCCAAAGTCGTGATTAGAGATGATTTCATATTGAACAATGTATAGAACATCAATAACAACATATTCAGTGCGGTCCCACAATTGAGGTCCGGAGAGGATAATGTATACGCATACCTTACCATTACCTTGTGAAGGTAGAGAGGATCTTCCGATAGATCCTCGGCTCAAGAAAGACATGCAATATCGAACAATGTATGTGCGTATGCCAAAAGAAGTACTTATTAAAAATGTACTCCGCGGTATAAATATATCATATGTATTTTGAACCTAGTAAATTGAAATTCTGAATTTGCCTACCCAAAAAAGTCGTTTCCTTGAGGCCACATGAGGTTGGAAAAGCTTTGAATACCTTGAGAAGTAGTTGCATAGTCAATGCCAAAAGCTTCATGATGAGGTAGAAATGGAATTTGGCCAACATAACCATGATAAGGTTTTTCATTGGTATTTAGGACTTTTTTCTCTAAAGGGAGCTCAAATAATTGTTGGGAAGCTTGAAAAATGGATTTTTGAAGTTGGGGTGAGATTTTGTCATAAAGTGCTATAAAGCTGCCATGGTTTTCAAAGGCAAACCTGATTTCTTTACATGTAGATTCCCAAGTGGCTGTGCCTGGTCTTAGTTCTTCATTATTGAAGTTTACTACTAGTAATTGTGGTGAAGCTGTTAAAGAACCCATAAATTTCTATCTTTTCTAGTTTTTCTTTTGGTTTCTGAGATTTATGTAACTACTTGGATTACATGCTTAGCTTCTTATACAAAATTTAAAATTCTAAATTAATTTTAAATCATTTTATTCAAAATCCATTATATGAAATTGGTAAAAGCTCCAAATCTTTTATTTATCGGGTGAACTATGTTCTCATTTGGATATAATTTTTTTTTTACTTTTTTCAAAAATTTAAAATATTATTTGTTCGTGAAATTTGATCAGTTCTTGAAAAGCTTTCAAGTTCCAAAAACTCGTTTGGGCAAGTTTTGGGTGAAATTTTTCTTTCACTCATAAACTTTAATTTTTTTCAAGTAAAATGCATATACAAACACAACTTCAATTAAGAGTACAAAGAAGGCTCTCACATACTTGTTAATTTTGACATTGAAATTTTCGAAATTCATGTCGAAACGTTCAAATACTCATCTGTGACAGGGATGGCGGTAGGTGTATTTTTTATTCTTTTACTGTTATTAAGTACTTGATTTCCAAAGAAAACTTTTATTTGTAGAGTACTTTTTATATATCTTGGTTTAATGGTTTCTCTCTGTAGTGTATTGTGACCTCAACTTCACTTGTTATGGTAGGTATTATTTATAATTTTTCAGATGTGTTAAATGCTCTGGGGAGGGGGGACCTGATAGTTATTGGTACCTTAATGCATTCATTAATCTAGATTATGAAAAGGATTCGTGTACTTTTTAAAAGAATTTGGTCTATGTCTACTCAATTGTTTTCGGGATTAATTATTTTATCAAAAATGAGTAACAATTAAATTTGTACGCGATTTAAAAGATATGTGATTTAATTCAAAACGAATGATTCAGAACAACAGATAAATGAGGTAAAAATAAAATAAATGATCAAACCAATCGCAATGTAATGACCAAGTCTAATCTTAGATTAACCAATAGAATTCGTCCTCGATTGGACCTTCGGTACAAGCCTGGTCGCGAGTAGGGAAAAGAACAAATGAATCATACTTTGAACAATAGCTGGAAGACAAAAGTAAACTTTTATTACTTTGATTTGCATGTCACAATGTGTAAGAATAAAAAAAACATTCCCCTTTATATAGTAGGAGAATTTCAATCCTAGTACAAGTCCAAGTAGAGGTAAAAATCTTCTTTTTTCGGTAAATCTCGATCCGTGGTTGATATTGGACAGGATTCGCGCCGTAATATCCGATTGAGACCGAACATTACGGCCCCCTACTCGTCATGCATTACCATTCTCCGTATTTTCCGAGGTCCAGAAGCTATACTTGGTCTGGATCCGTTATCCCACCGTCCCCGATCTCGAATACATCGTTCGTTCCTTCGGGTTTCGATATGAGAGGTTCTTGGGCCTCGATTGTAATCATGTCGGGACATGCTTTCCCCTTGTTTCCACATCGGGGACAAGGGGAAAACTCCGCCCCCGATTTTACCCATACACAGATAGTCTCCTCATTTTCCAAAGAGTAGATTTATTGAAGCGAGGGAAAGTGATAAAATAACCCTGTTCCTTCTTCCGTACACTAGAACCGAGTTGACGTGTCAACGAAACGTCCCATTAGTCTCGTCGTTCTGACTTTGGACACGTGTCAGCCGTAAGTTGATCGTCCCCGAATGCGAAACGTCACACATTGATTACCCTTTCTCTATAAAAGCTTCGATCTCCTTTTCACTTTTTTACTTACCGATTCCAAAGCTCCTTGACTTACCATCGAATTCTTCACTTAATCCTAACTCCTTCCAACCTTCATATATTATTTCCTATATATTTATATTTACATATTCAAATCTTCATACTCCTTCCTCAAATCTTCAAATTTGACCTTCAAATCTTCATTCTTATCTTCATCCTCACCTTCAAATCTTCATTCTTACCTTCAAATCTTTATATTTTCCAGAATCTGATGGCAAAAAGGTCCAAATTTGTGCCTCAGCAGGACGTTCCTTCAACTTCCAACACGGCCATGGATGCCGAGGTGGTCATTCCCGAGGTGGCCCCAGAGCCTCCTTTGAAGAGCTTCATCTACGGGGGCTGCTCCATTGAGAACGACTTCAAAGTTGAGAAAGCCTCCATTTAATAGGACTGAGGCGAAAGGGCATGGAGGTATATTTGCTCCATTACCGAAGATACACTCCGTATAGTTTGGGAGGACTGCCACTGGGAAGGTATAGAGGTGGTCGTTCCCGGGCCTAATAAAGACATTACCACTCATGTGGGAGGGGTATCTAAGTATTTACACTTACCTCTTCACGCTTACCCCGGTAGACCCTATAATCCTCAGCTTATGTAAAAGGTATGAGGTTTGCCTCTTGACAGATCCACCTGTCCTTTTGGAGTATCGTAATTCTCCTCTGCCACTTTGCCAACAACACCGAAGCACCGCGGTTTACCCTCGACCACCTGCTTCGTCTCTACAGTCCTCGAGTTTTTCGAGAGGGGTTGATCAAGCTCGTCCGTCGAGCAAGCAAAGCTCCGTTCTCGAGTATTGATGAAGATCGAGATCGAGGTTTGCAGGGGAAGTTCATTCGGGTGAAAACCGAAGACCTCATTCCCCCTGAATTTCTACCGTTCCTTGAAAAATGGAACTTAACCCGTAAGTTTTCTTTCCTTCTTGAGTACTTGGTACTTCCTTTATTCTTTCTCTAATTGCATGTGCCTATCGTTGTGCAGCAGTCACCCAAGTTCCCAATGCAGTGCCATGTTTCAAGGAGTGGATCGAGGGGATCTGCAAATGAATGTCGTATTTTGAGCGTGAATGGCACAAGTTTTCAAAGATCAAGTGGGAGGCCCATTCTTATGGTGAGTGCTCTTTCTGAACAAGTTTACTTTCATACTCAGCTTTTATTTCTACTAAGTCTTTTCTCTTTTACAGGTTTACCCAAGACCACTGAGCTTCGGCCATTGGATAAGGATGAGGCCCCGTCCTCACTTGCCGAACCCTCCTCTTCGGGACAGTCCGGAGCTACTGCACGGGAGGAGAAGAAGAAGAAAAAGAGGAAATCCTCTGGTTCCCTGGACGTCGAGGTCAAAAAGATGAGGGTAACTCTCCAGGTCCAAAAAAGCAACAAGAAAAGTACCCGAGCCAGGGTACCGGACCCCGACTCCCTCTTCCGGCTCAGGGATTACCCTAAAGATGATGATCTCGAGCTCATCGCTCATGGGTCGATCGTTGACAAAGGAGAGTAGGTGGCTACCGAGGAAGGTGGTCGATGCTACTTTAGCTCGGAAGCCAGAAGGAAAATCAGAGGCTACGGCCTCCCGAGAAACTATCCCCGCCTCGAAAGAAGTAGTTGGCATCATTGACTTCGCGGAATCGCCGTCTCACACAGAGTCAATGTTGGACGAGGCATAGGCCGACAAGGAGAAGTCAAATGAGACAACACGGGGCACAGACGAGGCCCTCAACATGTATTTCGGCGGCATGGACAAGGGTGCGTTGGAGGATTATTCCGGGCTTGGTCACTTGGAGGTCCCGAAAAAGGATGTGCCATCTAGAGCATGTGAGTCGAGCTCGAGCCTAAAGCTGGTGAGGCAGTTCCCTGCTCTTAGTATGGACCCCGACCATAAAAGAACGTTCATGCTTACTATCCCGGCGGGCACCCGCGTGTTGTCTGCTCTGGTGGGTGTGTCCTGCTATCTTTGCTGCCTGGTGACTAAGGAGGGCCAGGTGAAGATGAACAAAGTAGGCACATCGAGCCTCTTCAACGAGGCACAACAGGCACTGAACCAGGTAAGTTTCCTATTCCTTGTGCCCTTTGCGGATCTTTCTTAGTTTCAACATGCTTTAATGATCTTATTGTTTTGTTTATCAGGCTTCAGTGCTTCACCATGAAAGCTTCATTCGTTCTTGAAGTCAACCAACTCGAGTTCGAGCTCAAAGTGCAAGTCCGGCAGAAGGACATGCATATGGTTCTCAATGAAAAAAAGACGAGGCCCTTAAGGATCTTCCAATTCTCTGAGCCGATCTGGAAAAAGAACAGAAGAAAACCTTTTCCGTGAAACTAGAGCATGTCGAACTGGTCGAGAAGGTAAGGATATTTTAGGCTAAAAATGAGAGGTTATGCGTAGTGACTAACGACGCAACCTCTCAGGTCCAAGAGAAGATAGACTTGATTGACCAGCTCCGGGCCGAGATGAACGAGGTGAAGACTACAACTGAGGCACTGAGGAGCAGGATGGACCTACTTGCCTCAAAAAAAGAGGCTACAACGAGAAGTTAGCTTCGGTCAAGGACCAGCTCTAGGTGGCAAAAAGACAAGGCCGACAAGTGGTCTCGGCTAAATGCCAAACTCCGGGTGCAACTGGATTCGACCATCTCGAAATGGGAGAATCTTGGCCGGGAATAAACTGTGCTGAATTCCAAATTAGAGGAAACCTCGATTGATTCCTCCGAGGTTAAAGAAATGCTCGCCTAGTATAAAACCGATGAGGAGATACCCTGTCGGTCGAGATTGAAGAGGCCAATAGGCTTGAGGCTGAGGCAAAAGAACTTTATGAGCCCAAAGGTTTTGCAAGTTCTGGTGCCGAGTCGAGCTCCAGTTAAGATTAGGCGAATATGCCTTAGCTCTAATTTTATGTTTCCTTTTTTGTACATTTTCTTTTTTGTTTATTTTGAGGTCGTTTTATCGTGCCTTTGTAAATAATTTTTGAATATATAAAAAATTTCCTTTGGCAACACCGTATCTTTTACTTTTCAGCATCTATTTGCAAATTTTTCTACTTTATTTGTGGATCGTTCTTAATGTCATAGCATAGAATTAAACGTAATCTGGAGCATCCATTCTTCGGAAGCCTGAATGAGGATCGATTTCGATGGAAACTCTGGATTGTTCGTGGCTTCGAAAGTTCGATAAAAATCGAAGGCTTTTAAGATACTTGAGTGTTCAGTCATACACGACGATGTTTTGCCGAGGTTAACCTTTTATTAGGTATTAATTTTACATAAGGGCCTTACTTTATGAGTACGGACTTCGGACGTCTCCGAGCCATTTTAGGTTGGCTGTAGCCTTTCATGTTCTGGCCCTGCCTAATAGGCTCGGTGCCTCCCGGATTTGATAGCCCGGGCCATTTAATTTTTTATCGGACAATAGTCCCCGAGTCGGGGTAGCCTGTGGGCTTTAGACTTTGGGATCCGTTGTGATGCATCGATGGAGCGAAATGCATAGTGATAAAGTATAAAGAAATTTCTTTCATTGTTTTGTATGTAGAGTACATAATCGGAGGCACATAAGCCTTGTATCGTGGCTAGAGTGGGTTATATGGGTACTGTTCATTTGACCGTTTGACCCTTACAACGAATCCTAACTACCAAGCCTTGGATTTTAATATTAAGTGCTTTCACCTTATAAAGATCCTAACCTAGGGTTAATGGCCCCCAGTATTTGAGGCCAAACTTGTGAGGGCTCGAATATTTTTGGTTCGGTGCAAACAATCAGCAAATCTGGTTTTAGGCCGGCCTTTAAAACTAAGGTAGCACGTTTTACTATTGCCTCGTTAAAAAACTTGTTGAAAAACCCACTTCGGGAAAAAACCGATTCAAGGTAAAAAGAGTATAACACGTACTTTTCGACCTAATAGTCACATTGGCCCTCGGCCGAGTACCTGCACAAGTTAGTCCGTCATATAATGAAATTGAAAAGGGAATTGAGCTTGTACCTTAGTAGTAGTACCTCTTTAATTGTGCCACATTCTAATTGTTCAGTAGTTGTACATCGTTTCCCGAATCGAGTTTATACGAGACTTTCCCGATTATTCCGGCAACTCTGTATGATCCTTCCCAATTCGGACCCAATTTCCTGTCGTTTGGGTTTCTGGTGTGTAGTGCTACTTTTCTTCACACTAAGGTTAGCTTTTCAATTATAGTACCTCCCTACTCACTGCTCCTGGGCGGCCAACGGACCATGGCAGCTTCCCACCTTTCGTCCAATAATTCTAGGCTCCTGGTCATGGCCTCGTCGTTTGACATTTCGTTAGCATACTGCAACATGAGGCCTGGTTACCCTACCTCGACCGAGATTAAGGCTTCATTTCCATAGACTAGAGAGAACAGGTTCACTCCAGTACTCGACTTTGAAGTCGTTCGGTATGCCCATAAGACTTATTTTACTTTGAATCGGTCTTCCCGATCCCGCTAGGATGGTAAGGAGTTGATAGTATCTTCTTGATTTTGTGGTCTTCAAAAAACTTACGTACCTTGTTGCCGACGAACTATTTTCTGTTGTCGCAAACAATCTTAGTCGGTATCCCAAATCAACATATTATGTGATCCCACATGAAGTCAATGACCTATTTCTCCCGGACCTTCTCGAATGCCTGAGCCTCGAACCACTTGGAAAAATAATCGGTCATGAGTTGTATGTATTGGGCTTTACCGGGCACCAATGGTAGGGGACCGACGATGTCCATTCCTTATTTCATGAAGAGCCATGGCGACATGACCGGGTAAAATATCTCTCCCGGTTGATGAATCATCAGTGCATGTCTTTGACATTCATTGCATTTATGTATGAAGTCTTTCGCGACTTTCTCCATTTCATTCCAGTAGTAGTCAACTCTTATCAACTTTCGGACAAGGGATTCTTCCCCCGAGTGGTTCCCGCAAGTTCCCTTGTAGAGATCTCTCATGGCGTATTCGGTATCTCTCGGACCCAAGCACCTAGCTAGTGGGCCGAAGAATGATCTTCTGAACAATTTCTCTTCAACCAAACTGAACCTGGCGACTATGGTGCGCATGGATTTTGATTCCTTGGGATCTGATGGCAGTTTTTCTGTTTTCAGGTAGTCTACTTGTCACGACCCTAATTTTCCTCCGTAGAATGTCATGATAGAACCTAGTCTCTAAGACTAGGTAAGCCTAACATACATACATAATTTAACTGAAAAAATGATAAAACTTTCAAATTACTCAACAACTATCACAAAAAGGACCCCGTAACTCAATAGAACAAAATTTCCAAAATCCGGTGACACCAATTCACAAGCTCTACAAGGGTATATTGAACATCCCTATAGAACAATATCTATAAAAAAAAAAAGGGAAAATGAAATAGAACTAGATAGAGGGTGACTCCAATGCTTGCGGATGGCGGAAAGTATACCTTGAAGTCTCCAAATCTGATATAGTCTCACTGGTATCTAGGCTGAGATGAGGTACCTAGATCTGCACAAAACAATGTGCAGAAGCGTAACATGAGTACACCTCAATGGTACCCAGTAAATATCAAGTCTAACCTCGGTAGAGTAGTGACGAGGTTAGGTCAAGATGCTACTGGCATAAATGAGAAAAACTGAACAGGTATATATAGTATGATAATGGAAAATAATGGAAATGATACACTGAACTAAGGCAATTAAGATGTCACGAAAGAAATCAAAGAATAAAATGCAAGGAAACAATGCGAACAAAACACAGGTGATGTAATTGAAAGGTATCAACAAGAATCACTACTGAGGTACCGCCTCGTAGTCTCACTTCACAAATTAAATAATAATCTTTCCTTATATCACCGCAGAAGCCTTGTATTTAGTTTTGAAAATTATTTTCCCGAAATAGCTACCTGTGTTTTAGCCCATCTTATCACACCGCGTGGCTTCAAGTAGTTCCCCTACTAGCAACACGCATATCAAGCCCACTTTATCTCACCTCATGTGTTTCAACCCCAAATCCTTAGACCACCACATGCGTATTAACATCGCAACATATCACAAATCGAACCACAAGTTCCCAATACCACAACTTGCCAAAGAAGTCAACAATAATAGTGTTTTCCACAATAAATAGCCCACGGCTCAACTACAATATGTACAAGAGTCTCAACAATAGCATTTGAAAGTGAATAACTCAACAAAATGGTATTTCAACAAGTTTACAACCTTGTCTCAATGTAAATCACAACCTTTATAACTTCAACACCAAAACTCAAATATAAGATATTTCAAGAATAATAGCTTCAACTAAAGAAATCTTAACAATTAAACAATGAATAAGGAATTGAGAGAACAATAACTTCAACTAAACATGTAAAGACAATTAGCAAGTAAGAGATAAAACAAGTGTTAACGATGTCAAGTAAAGCATGTGAAGATAGACTAATGAGGATAAATATAACATGTTATGGAAAAACAATTTAAAAGAATGGAAAGAATCGCCATAGCTAAAGCCGATCAATTACCACATTTAGCCCGTGTACACACTCGTCACCTTGCGCACACGACTTTCATATATCACAATTAACACAAACAACACCAATCCTAAGGGGTAATTCCCTCCCACAAAATTAGGCAAGACATTTACCTCAAAACACGCTAACTCAATCCACTAGTAAGCCTTTCCCGTGATTATCCAACTCCGAATGGCTCGAATCTAGCCAAAATAACTTCATACCATAAATACAAACTAGAGGAAGTTATTCCGAACAATAAAGTTGCAATCTTTAAAGAGAAACAAAATGTCAACTCAATAAGTCAACCCTAGGATTGCATCTCGGAACTCGACCAAACATACAAAATCCGAACACTCATTCGATAACGAGCCCAACCATACAAAAATTACTCAAATCCGACCTCAAATCGCCTTTCAAATCCCAAAACTTTGGTCTATGAAGTTTCACAATTTTTTCCAAAATTTTCCAACTCAAATCACTAATTAGATGACAAAAATAAAGATGAATTCATGTATAATAGCCAAATTCGAGTTAGAATTACTTACCCTAATGATTTCCTTGAAAATCCCTCAAAAGATCGCCACAAACCGAGCTCTCTAGGTCCAAAAGATAAAAAATGAGATAAAACCCTCATTTTGGAATTTTAACATTGCTTCCTAGTTAACCTCTTTCGCGATCGCGGACAAACACATGAGATCACGGAGAACAAATCTCCCCGTCTCAATAAAACCTTCTTCGCGATCGCGTCCCGGGCCACGCGAACATGATGAACAATGCGTGCCTTAGCCCCAACCTCACCTTCCTTATATGCGAACATGATAGACCTCATGCGTTCGCGATGCTCAAGCTTAGCACACTTCTCGATCACACCCCTATCTTCGCAAACGGGAAGAGAAAAATTCCAGCAATGCCTATGGACTCTACGCGATCGCAGGAGAACCTTCGTGAATGCATAGAAGGAAACCAGAACAAAGAACCGGTAGTCCTAATTCAAGAGTAGATGGTCCGAATTCAATCCGAAACACGCCCGGGAACCCGTCCGAACATATCAACAAGTCCTAAAACATGATACGAACTCGCTCGAAGCCTCAAATCACATCAAACAACAATAAAACCACGAATCGCACATCGATTCAAGCCTAATGAATTTATGAACTTCTAACTTCAAACAATAATGTCGAAACATACCAAACCAACTTCAATTGACCTCAAATTTTTCACACGGGTAATACTTGACACAACAGACCTATTCTAACTCCCGGAATTAAAATCTGGACCCGATATCAATAAAGTCAACTCCCGGTCAAACTTTTCAACCTTTCAAACCTTCAACTTTCTAACTTTCGCCAATTCAAGCCGAAACGACCTACGGACCTCCAAATCAATATCTGGACACATTCCTAAGTCCTAAATTACCATACAGAGCTATTGGAATTGTCAAAACTCCATTCTAGAGTTGTCTACATAAAAGTCAAACTCCAGTCAACGTTTTTCAATTTAAGCCTCCAACTTAGGGACTAAGTGTCCTATTTCACTCCGAAACTCACTCGAACCAAAACCAAATACCCCGGTAAGTCGCATAACCACAATATATCATAGAAGAGGCAATAAATATGAGAATGGGTATAAAATACTCAAAACGACCGGTCGGTTCGTTACAATATATTTATTTTTCCAATCCCAAGTCAAATTTGTCGAGTTTACCTCGGCGTGACCTTCCTCTACCACCGAGTTCATCATCTATACCACTACCCCTAAGTCAAATTTATTCGAGTCGACAGATGACCCCAAGTTGGCCAGTGCATCAGCCTCACTATTTTGATCCTGAGGTACGTGCTGCATAGTCCATTCCTTGAATTAGTGTAGGGTCACCTGCAATTTGTCCAAGTACCTCCGCATCCGTTCCTTTTTTACTTAGAACATTCCATTGACTTGATTTACAACAATGAGGGAGTCATATTTGGCTTAAATCACTTCGGCCCCGAGGCTATTATGCAGTTCTAAGCTTACAATCATAGCCTCACACTCGGCTTCATTGTTAGTCAATTTTAAAGTTCTAATGGACTGTCTAATTATGTTACCCGAAGGTGGTTTTAATATGATACCGAGCTCGGGCCCTTTCGCATTGGAGGCACTGTCCGTGAATATGGTCCAGATCCCCGAGCTAGTCCCCGAAGTGAGCAGCGATTTCCTTTCGACCTCGGGTATCAAGACCGGCGTAAAGTCGGCTACAAAGTCCACTAAAATCTGAAAGTTTATGGCAGTGGGGTTTGTAATCGATATCGTACCCACACAATCTCTACGACTCATTTGGCCATCCAGCCTGAGAGCTCAGGATTATGCATGACATTCCTCAGCCGCTAAGAGGTCACGACACATATAGCGAGGGCATTGAAAGTACCATTTTAATTTCCTAGAAGCGCTCAATAAGGCAAGTGCTAATTTCTCTAGGTAAGGATACCTTGTTTTGGCGTCGCTTAGGGTTCTACTAACATAATAAATAGGAAATTATGTACCTTCTTCCCCCCAAACTAAGACACCACTTATCGCCACCTCAGAAATAGCTAAGTAGAGGTAAAAATGTTCGTCTGCCTTCTGAGTGTACAACAAAGGGGGGCTCGATAGGCATCACTTGAGTTCTTCCAAAGCTTGCTGGCATTTCGTAGTCCAAGTGAAATTGTTCTTCTTTTTCAATAGTGATAAGAATCGATGACTCCTATCCGACGATTTTGAGATAAATCAGCCAATGCGGCTATCCGCCCGGTCAATCTTTATAATACCTTGACATTGTCGACTATGGTGATGTCCTCTACGGCCTTTATTTTGTTTAGGGTTGATCTCCATTCCCCGATTAGATACCATAAATTCGATAAACTTGCCCGAGCTGACCCCAAATATGCACATCTCAGGGTTTAGCTTCATATTATACTTTCTCAATATGTCAAAATTTTCCTGGAAACATTTCAAATGGTCTCTGCTCGCAGGGACATACCAACATATCGTCCATATAAACTTCCATTGATTTTCCTATTTGTTCTTCAAACATTCGGTTGACTAGGCATTGGTATGTGGCACCTGCGTTCATTAATCCGAACAACATTACGTTATAGCAGTAGGTGTCGAACTTGGTTATGAAAGAAGTCTTTTCCTTATCATCTGGGTCCATCCGAATTTGGTTGTATCTGAAGTAGGCATCGAGAAAATTGAGTATCTCATGTCTGGTCGTCGCATCGATCATTCGATCGATGTTAGGCAAAGGGAAAGAATTCTTTGTACATGCCTTGTTTAGATCCTTGTAATCTACACACATCCTCAGTTTATTTCCCCTTTTAGGTACTACCACTACGTTAGCTAACCAATTCGAGTAATTAACTTCCCGGATGGAACTTATTTTCAGAAGTTTGGATACCTCGTCCTTGATGAATGTATGTTTGATCTCGGACTGTGGCCTTATCTTCTGCTTAATGATAAGTTGGTATTTTACCCACTTATCTCTTCTTAATACTTAGGCTTTTGTATGATTTTGATGAGAAAGTAAGGAAATTCTGAGGTTTATTGGCATATTTCAGGTATTATATCATTTGGATAAGATACGGAAGAAAACAAGTCAAAATGCGTTAAATTGGGAAAATGGACTACTGTCAGTTGCTCTATACGATCGCATAAGTCCAGAATAAGGAAGCTATGCGAACGCATAGAGTTAAAGTTGGTCAGCACTGGTCAACTACACTATGCTAACGCGTCTCTCTACACGCGATCACGTAGCTTTGCAGAAGATGCTGACTGCGATCGTGATTCTCTATATGCGATCGCATAGCACGTTTTCTGGGCAGAAGTGGAAATTCACGTTTTTGATCCCCAAACCATTTAATACACGACCTAGCTCAATTGTAAAGAATCTTTAGCTTATTTTTCAGTCTCTTAGACTAGAGAAGACAAGTTTTGGAGCTAGGGTTCTTGCACACAAACTTGGGGCTTGAAGATTTGAAGCTTTTGGTTGAGAATTTCTTACTCATTTATGCTCATTTCTTCAATTCCTTGCTTTCTTTTGAATATTTAAGTGTGTAGTATTTTTTCCAACACTTGAATCTTGTTTATGGGAATATTCATATTTAAAGTTTGGATTAAATATCTTGTTGTGCTTATGTATTGAATGATTTTTATTTATTATGAAGTGAGTTATTGTTTCTTTAATTATTCTTGTTCTTTAATGTTTCCAAAGGGATTAGCTAATCCTAGGACTCGCCCACTAACTTCGAATTAATTTTGGGAAAGATTATTTGGGGTTGGAAAAGATTAATTGATAAGAACTTGAGGCTTTAACCCTCACTTTATAGATTCTACCTAGGGATAGGATTGAACTACTTGTAGCCGTATCCGAGTGTGCTTAATCTCTTAATAGTTTTAGGGATAATTCAATTAGGAAGTCTTGTTAGTCTTCGGAAGAAGCTAATATAGAATTATTACCCGAGGCTAATTAACATAAAATCGCTCATATTTATAAAATTGTGAAATATATTGGATTGTTACTTGAGTGTAAATCCCGATGCATCCATGCTTGTAGCCATTGATCATTTTACTTGCTTTCTATATTAGTTTACATTTTCACATTTAGCTATAATATTGTCACAACCAAATTCTAAGTATTTGGCATTGCATAACAAGTGCCAATTCTCTTACATTCCTAATCGCTTACATATTGTTCTCTGTGGGATTCGACCCCGACTCATAGTTGGGTAAATTATATTGCATGCGACCGTGTCCATTTACCTTTTAGTAGTGGATTTGGACGTCGTCAAAATTGGCGCCGTTGCTGGGGAACAATTTGGCGTAATTTAGGTTGTTTGAGAAGTAAGCGTAAGTGCTTTGGTCCAAACTTGTGAATATTTGTGTAATTATTTTCTTATCTTTGTTTATCTTCTTGTTTGTTTCTTGTTTATTTTCTTAGTTTTTTTAAATATGGCATCATATAATGAAAATTGGTCGGATGTTAGTTGTTCATACTTTGATGACACTTGTCCTTATTGTGGAGGACCACACTCGTGGAAAAATTATTTAAATTCTCCCGGGGGTGGATTGTGCGCACAATCTCAAACCCATGGGTGGAGTATTTGTGATAAGTGTGGACGTCAAAATGGTCATTGAGAAAATTATGCTTATTTGTCCTTCCCTTTCCCAAGCCCCCGCTATGATGATTCTACTTTTTGTGATGAAAATTATAGGGATATGGAAGTGGAAGAAATTGAGCATGGTCAAAATGGAGAGTTTAAGCTCATGTTAGAATGCCTACTTGAAGGAAGAAACAAAGAGCAAAATGACTTGGAGGAGCTTTTGAAAAATAGTTTCCAAAATGATTTGGTGCTTGAAAGGTTGAACTTACAAATGGGAGAAATGCTTGAAGTTTTAGAGGTCCAAAAAGGCTCGAAAGTGAATGATAGCCAAGAACCTTCCTTAGATGTGGAAGCTGAAAATCCTTCCTTGGCACTTGATCAAAACCAAGAAGAACTCTCAAATGCTCAAAATGAGAAAATGATGCTCATGATGGAGGTCATTCTTGAAAATGAGGAGAAGCACCACTTGGCACTCGAGGACTTGAAATAAGGCTTGGCTTGAAATGATGATGATATCCGCACCTTGGAAAAGGAAATGGAATCATTGATTGAGGCTCATTATGCCCATCAATTTGAAAGTGTGGAAAGAGATCAAGAAGAGTCCAACTCCTCGGAAGAAAGTGAGCTTTACTTTGAGGAATCAAGAATTGAACATCCGTCAACCGGCTCCATGCTTGTCAGTGATGCCGAGAAAAATATGAAATTAGAGTCAACCGGTATAATTGAAAATATGGTTGAGATTGACTCTAGTCCGGGGGAAAAAGAGGATGTCAAAATCCGAAAAGAATTACACTTTGGAGGCTTGAGGTCACATTTCAAGCATTTCTCAACATTAGAATTGTGTGGTGATATGGGAATTGAACTACACGAGTCAATAAGGAAATGCGAGAAGGAAAGACAAATGCCATACATTTTACAGTTTGAAGGTACAAGGAAGCAAAATGTCACTCCTCACATAAAAGCCAAGAAGTACAAAATAAAGAAGTTAATGCTTGTTTTGATCATCTACTTATCACCCCCCAATCGCTCGTGGTCACAAACTTGATTCCAAGTTAGGTGCCCAATTCATATCGTCCAAGTGGCGAGAAAAGTGATAAAGTTGATCTGCGTCGTGCCACGGCGTTAAATGCGGCGCTTGGTGGGAGGCAACCCATCGTTCTCAAATTTTTGGTCGTTTTTGAAATTTTATTTTTTAGAATTGCTTAGTATATTATTTTTGACTAATCTCCCAAGTTTTAGAATTTTTGGAGTTGATTTGAGTAGGTCGGGGTGACTGGGAAGCTAAAAGCAGTAGCTGATGAAAACTGCAGAAAACTGTAGTGCTTCACAATCGCAGAAGGATATCCGCGTTCGCATAGAACAAGTTCTTAGCTGCCTCTATGCGATCGCATGGTAAGACGCGATCGCGCGTTTTTGGGAAATTTTATTCTCTGCGAACGCCAATATATAGATGCGATCGCGGCTCTATAGGTAAGCCTAAAAACAATTGAAAACACTGGAAAAAACCAACGGAAGCCCACACATGCACAAAAACAATAATGGACTCTCCTACTCCCCTAACCCCAAAATCATCTCCAATTTTGCTCTTGCTTCAATCTCATTGCATCACTCACTTGTCATCCTCAAGGTATGTTGATTTCTCCCTTGACTCTCACTTTCTCAAATTTTTGTTGCGAAATAGTTGAAGAGCAGCCATGTTTTTAAGGTTTTTGGGCTTGATTTTAATTTCTAAATTAGAAATCTTGTGTGCCTTATATGTTTGTTTGCTGGGTGAGGATTGGTTGAGAGACTGAGTGGTTTTAATATGTGAAATTTATGGGCAATATCCATAGCTTTAATGATGTGACAATGCTAAGAAAAATGAATGCCATCTCCATGTTTGTGGAAATGCCTGAACGAACTGGTACTAGGCGAGGAAGACAACCTTCGCGATCGCGAGGTGCCACTCTGCGATCGCATAGCCCTAAATCTGCCACATAATCAAACTGCCCTTCGCGATTGTGTTAACTATTCCGCGATCGCGTAGCTTTAAAGTTGAGGGAAACACAAATGCACTTTGCGATCGCGTGAAGATGCCGCGATCGCATAACTTCATCTTCAGGCAGTAAAACAGTAGCTTTGCAGAATGTTTCCCTGATGCTTTTTGGTCATTTTCTTTGGCCTAGATACCTCATAATACAGTGTATTAAGTACCCTTCCAAGCATTTAACGTTTTGTCTGGTTTTGTAGGTACTTTGAGCATAAAATGGCCTCGGAAAATGTTGAAATTATACAAGAGTCGGCTCCCCAAGTTGTGGAAGAGGAATATTTTGACCATGCCAGATTCACAGCTGCTGAATATGAAAAAAATTATGACAAACTCATGTCAAAGAGCATTGTCAAAAAAAGGGGCATACACTTGGACAAACTTGATGCTAAAATGCCGGATTTTTTTCGAAGATTGACTGACAGTAGATGGATATGCTTTGCTGCTGAAATAATCAAAGCCAACTACACTTTAGTTCGCGAATTCTATGCCAATGCCTTGAAGACCGATTTCCAAGGGGAAGTATACACCTTCGCGAGGGGCAAGCGGGTCAACTTTGGACTCGAGGTAATAAATGAACACTATATGCTTCCCAATGCTGACAATGAGGTATACAGGGCCAGAGCAAGGGAGAGAGGGACCCAATGGTTGGTGGAGAAGCTTCATGATGGGGTAACACCAACTTGGGAAAGAGTGCACAAAGGAGTTGATTCTTCTGAATTCACAGCTGAAGCCAAGACTTGGCTATCCATTATTTGTGCCCGAATTGTGCTAGCTAGACATGAGTCTGAGGTGATGCCAGAGAAGGCGATGATGATTGCTGCCATTATGGATGACATGCCAGTGAACGTGGGCCAGTACATAATGAGTAAAATTGAGGAAACATGCACCAGAAGGTCTAAGAGCCTATTCTCTCCCTCATTGATCATTTAGTTGTGCTATGATGCTGGGGTGCTAAAGGACCCGAATGATTCTGAGAAAGACCCAGGCATAGAAATTTATCGATTGCTTAGAAAAGGGCCAACTGGCAGGAAGAAGAAGAGAAGAGTTGATGTACTATCTCCTTCATTTGGGCAGTTTACTAAGATTGCCGATGGGTCAGGTGGTTCTTTCACGGCTGCAGCAGGACTACATGACCCCATTGCTCCACTTCCTTATGGACCTCCCACTATGCGCCACATTTCCAGTCAAATCTATGGCGTAGATGCTCACATTCGACAACTTATAGCTGGCCTTCCTTCTGGTCCATCTGGGGAGAGCACTTTGACTGGGACTGGTAAGAAGCCATCTTTGGATGATGTAGTTCAGGAACAAAAAGCAATCAAAAACAGGTTAGAAGACATGAGCCGAAGACAAGGAAAGGTTGAGAGGCGACAGTTGAAGTTCAAGGAGCATGAGAAGAAGAAAAGCAAATTTCTAGCCAAAATGATGCACAAGTTGAGTTCATTCTGTGGCTCACATGAATCAAAGGACGACGATGATGAGGCTTTGGAGCTCAAATTTTCCACTACCTCCAGCTCCGAGTGATGCAGTTTCAGGGAGCACCTCTTTTATTTTAGCTTGTTTTGTTTAGTTGCATTGGGGACAATGTAACACTTTAGGTTGGGGGTGACTCATTTACATGTGATGATGTAGTTGGAGCATGATTATTGTTTTTGTTATAACTTGTGTTTATTGGTTGACGTAGTAGTTTATTAGTGATAGTTTAAAGTTTAATCCTAGCATGTTAGCATTAATTTTGCTACTTTATTTACTTGTAGTAGTATTAATTAAAATCCTTGGTTTTTCTTTATGCCGTGGTTCTTTTCCAAGAAAATAATTTGTGTCGAACCGGGTGACTTTTCCCTATGATGGATGATGTGACAGCTTTCTTAAGGAATTAGTCTCGTCTGAGTGTTTATTTTTAGGTAAATATTTTTTTAGTTAGTAGATAGTAGTGAATAAATTGGTTATTGGGTGTGATCTTTTTGTCCAGAAATCAACATGTGGCTTGTGTGGTACCAACATAATTTAAACTTTGGCATATGAAGTTTTTGATCTTTAAAATGAAAAATGATTGAAGTGATGATCCTTGTTGTCACTTTTACGTTCTATTTTTGGCTCTTTGATTCATTAAATAGCCCTTTAGGCTATATGTGATTTTCTTTGGGTTCATTGGTTTTAATTGGATTTTGGATTTATATGTCACTTGAGTTTACATGTGCTATGTGTGGTGAGATTCGTCATGAGTTTTTTTGTATTATTTGTAGTCTAGAACTTGCCCGGAATGTGCTTCAAGGTGAAATCCTAGACTAACTTGGTTTAAAAAATAATGTTAGGCCTTCCTTGGACCGTTATTGTGCCTTAAATTTCCTACCCTTGCATATTTTCCCTAGTCAACCCCTTTTGAGCCTTTAAACTTTTTATTTGGCAACCATGTTACAAGCTTTAACCCTTTGTTCTTTATTGATCTAGCTTTTGGCACCCTACCTCCTTAAGTACTTTGAAAGTATAATCATAGGCTAAAAGCCTAAGTTTTGGGGTGAAGGTTGAACAAGTTGTGATGTGGAAGTTGCTTAAAAGGTGAAAGGTAATATATAAAAAAATGAAGTTTATGAGAAGTTGGTGATTCATATGCTTTAGATTAATTGTTGGTACCAACCAAAGTCACTAGATTGTGTTTAATTTTAACATTTTTGACTTGAAATAATGTTTGGTATACCATTGAGCTTAATTGATGATTTTATTGAAGGATGTTCTTAGTTTTTGAATTGCTTGAGGACAAGCAATAGTTTAAGTTTGGGGGTTTGATAAGTTGGTATTTTACCCACTTATCTCTTCTTAATACTTAGGCTTTTGTATGATTTTGATGAGAAACTAAGGCATTTTCTGAGGTTTATTGGCATATTTCACGTATTATATCATTTGGAGAAGATACGGAAGAAAACAAGTCAAAATGCATTAAATTGGGAAAAATGGACTACTGTCAGTTGCTCTATGCGATCGCGGAGTGTTAGATGCGATCGCATAAGTCCAGAATAAGGAATCTATGCAAACTCCGTTTAGTCCATGCGAACGCGTAGAGTTAAAGTTGGCCAGCACTGGTCAACTACACTATGCTAACGCGCCTCTCTGCACGCGATTGCGTAGCTTTGCAGAAGATGCTGACCGCGATCGCGGTTCTCTATATGCGATCGCATAGCACATTTTCTGGGCAGTTCTGGGCAGAAATGGAATATCACATTTTTGATCCCCAAACGATTTAATACACGACCTACCTTAATTGTAAATAATCTTTGGCTTATTTTTCAGTCTCCTAGACTAGAGAAGACAAGTTTTGGAGCTAGGGTTCTTGCACACACACTTGGGGCTTGAAGATTTGAAGCTTTTGGTTGAGAATATCTTACTCATTTATGCTCATTTCTTCATTTTCTTGCTTTGTATTGAATATTTAAGTGTGTAGTATTTTTCCAACACTTGAATCTTGTTCATGAGAATATTCATATTTAAAGTTTGGATTAAATATCTTGTTGTGCTTTTGTATTAAACGATTTTTATTTATTATGAAGTGAGTTATTATTATTTTTAATTATTCTTGTTCTTTAATATTTCCAAGGGATTAGCTAACCCTAGGAATCACCCATTAACGTCGAATTAATTTTGGGAAAGATTATTTGGGGTTGGGAAAGATTAATTGACAAGAACTTGAGGCTTTAACCCTCACTTTATAGATTCTACCTAGGGATAGGATTAAACTACTTGTAGCCGTATCCGGGTGTGCTTAATCTCTTAATTGTTTTAGGAATAATTCAATTAGGAAGTCTTGTTAGTCTTCGGAAGAAGCTAATATAGAATTATTACCCGAGGCTAATTAACATAAACTCACTCATATTTGTAAAATCGTGAAATGCATTGGATCATTACTTGATTGTAAATCCCGATGCATCCATGCTTGTAGTCATGGATCATTTTATTTGCTTTCTAGGTTAGTTTACATTTTTGCATTTAGCTATAATATTTTCACAACCAAATTCTAAGTGTTTGGTATTTCATAACAAGTGATAATTCTCTTACATTCCTAATCGCTTACATATTGTTCTCTATGGGATTCTACCCCGACTCATAGTTGGGTAAATTATATTGCATGCGACCATGTCCATTTACTTTTTAGTAGTGGATTTGGACGTCATCACTTAAGCGGATGGAACTTCGGATCCAAGCTTAACTTGTGAGTGGTTACCTCCGGTGGGATCCCTGTCATGTCTAGATGGGACCAGGAAAAACAATCGGCGTTAGTTTTAAGAAAATTAATAAGTTTTTTCCTGAGCTCGGGGGTTAACCTCGTGCCTAGGTATAACTTTCAATCCGGTAGGTACTCGATCAATATAACTTGCTCCAACTCCTCGATCTTAGATTTGGTGGCGTCAATGTTGTCGGGTGATATGAATGACCTCGGGACACTGTAATCGTCCTCTTCATCAACTTCGCGCTCTTTTTGTCTCTCCGATTTGGTTGAGGGCGACATCATTGATTGCTATTTAGTTTTTCTTCTCTGGTTGGCTCTACGCTTTTTGATGTTGAAGCCGCGGGTATCGAGATCACTTCATTGACAGTGAACATTTTCCTTGAGGCCGGCTATTCTCCAAAGACCATTTTGACTCCTCCTGGAGTAGGAAATCTTAGTGCCTGGTGTAAGGTCGAAGGAACCGCCCTCATGTTGTAGACCCACGACCTTCCGAATAAAGCGTTGTACCTCATATCCCCTTCGATCACGTAGAACTTTATTTCTTGGGTGGTCCCGGCAGTATTTGCCGGTAAAGTTATCTCACATTTCGTGCTCTCTGATAAGTGTAGATTTTGACCACTTGTTAGCAACTTTTTTACTTTTGCTTTAGTCCAAAAGTATAGATTTATGTTCCCAAAACTAATGAAAGTGTGCAAATTGTAGGAATGTTGGATGTTTGGGCTTCTATGATGAAATCCTACTAAAAAAGGAGTGTTCCGAATCACAAGGCAAGAAGGAGCGCAAAACATAAGATGTGCGGTCCGCAAAAGGATTTCTGCCGCCGTAGAAGAAAGTGCGGAACGCAGAATTCCTTCTGCGGCCGAATAATAAGTGAAGAAGCCCAGCAGAGTTTTAGCTGATTTGTGAACCACCCATGATTTGTGCGGCCGCAAAACAAGGTCTGCACTGACTAATGATTCAATGTTCAGAGAGGGTGCAAATGACCAAGACTTGAAGCATTGCCTGAAGTGCGGACCGCTCAAGAATTGTGCAGCCGCAGACCAGAATTGTGCGGCTGCAGAATCCAAGACCATGCCAGCTGAAGAAATCTACAGACCGCACATGGAATTGTGCGATCACAGAACCTCCCGAGGGGCATTTTCGTTAGCGAATTTTGGGCCACTATAATGACGAAAATCACATTTTAGGTCAAGTTTCGAAGTTTGAGTTATTGTAGCCGCTGTATTTTGCTATTTTAGGAAGTTTGTGAATTTTTTAGGATTTAAACATCATATTTAATTATTTTAATCTTAGATTATGAGTTTAATTAATATTTCTTCTTTGATTTCTTCATTTCTCACTATGAGTAGCTAGATTCGTACTAGGGTTGTGACCCAACCCTAGTGTGTAAATCTTATTGGTATTTAATTTAATGCTTGTTTATGATTGGGTGTTGATTATTTTGCCGAGTTTATGCTTTAATTTTAGAATTAATGGTTGCAAACATTAGTTCATGCCTTTTTGACTTAATCTTTGCTTGAGAAAGAGAGACCTAGTCTAGGAAAACTTGGCTAACAAGAAATTGGACTAATTAAGAGTTTGATTAGCCTAATTAAAGGGTTTTAGAATTAGGGATAGTGAGAAACCGACTTGATCTCATATCAACTATTTAGTTTGATACCCATTTGGGCTTGAGAAAGCTAAACTGGGCAAAATCACTCTATGACTAAGAGGTATTGAGTGGGTAACGTAGAGTTGAGAGCTATAATACACCCTAATCAACAAAACAAGTATTAACTTATTTAACCTATTATGCGAACACCTAGGTTAAGGCCACGTCCCTAGGATTTTAAACTATTTGGAAAAAACCAAAAATAATCATTCACTTTCTAGTTTATTCTCTTAGCTTAACATTGGTAGAGTAAAATTAGAATTAGAAATCAAAACTCTTTGTTTGGAAGTGCAATCTAGTTGTTCCATTTTTCTTTCGTCAAGTGTATACCCCTAATACCCATATTAAACTCCCTGTGGAAATCGACCCCGACTCTTGTTGGGTACTATTCTTTCAACGACCGTTTCCAATCACTATTGAGTGCGGATTGGACGTGGACCGATTTTTAGCTCCCTTGACGGGGAGTTAAAATGGTGTTAGCTATATATTTGGGTTTGTTTTCGGAATATATTGTTTTCCTTCTGTGTACTAACTAGAGCAAAAGGCAATGTGGGATCTAAAGAAGTTAAATCTTGATTGGGATGTAGTCGCTAACTTGAGGGTTGCACATTTGAATGAATTAGATGAGTTCAGGTACCATGCTTATGCAACTTCGTCCTTGTACAATGAAAAGATGAAATATATTCATGACAAATACACTTGGAACAAAGAGTTCAAGATGGGCCATCTTGTATTGTTGTTCAACTCAAGGTTGAGGATGTTTCCCGGAAAGCTAAAATCCAAGTGGAGTGGTCCTTTTAAAATTGTTGGTGTGACACCTTTTGGTGCATTAGACTTAAAGAACAAAAATAATGAAGTATTCCAAGTCAATGATTACCGGGTGAAGAATTATTTAGGCAAGGTTGGATATAGCCACGTGGTGGTTGATATTCATTTCACTTGAGGGTATTTTGCGTCGTGCCACGACGTTAAATTAGGCACTTCTTGGGAGGCAACCCATGTTCTTTTCCTTTTTCTTTTGTAGTTAGTAGTTAATGGTATTCTAACTTGATTTGAAGTGTGCTACAGGGATAAGTGTGACTTACAAGAAAGGTGGAAAAAATATAGCTAACTATTCAAAAATATGCGTACCACACTTTATTTTCGCGGACCGCACATTTTTATGTACCATAGCAGAAGAGCATTGCGGCCGCACATTTCACTTTCGAACCACACATTTGCAATTTCTTTGAAGTTTAAGCTTGTCAGTGCAGAGGTCGATCTGCGACCGTACGTAAAATCTGCGGCCGCACTTGAAAATATGCGGACCGCAGATGGATTTCTGAGATGAGGCCCCGAGGTGAAAGAGTGCGGACCGCACATGAAAATGTGCGACAACACTCGCCCTTCTTCCCCTTCTCTAAATCTGGGTATAAATAGAACAATAGAGCTCATTAAACACGTTTCCCTCTTTGAACAAAACACTGTTGCTCTGTTAATTTTCTTGGAGATCGCTAACTGCCCTCGCACACCACTACCTTGATCATTCACTCATTACACCCACTATATCTGGTATGCTTCAATTTCATGTTAATTATTTTTGTGTTAGTTTAATTTGTAGATTTTAGTTCTTTTTAGGACATCTGTTATTAGAGTTCAATTGTGTGTCCATGTGGGGTAGATCTGAACTGGATAAACTTGATACATGCTCTAATGATATTGGGTTAGTTAATTTCATGTTTTTACAATGTTGCCATACCTATTTGTACACAAAATTGAAAAAACTGTAAGTTAAGAAAAGTTGTCTGCTCGTAATTTTTTGAATTATGCGGCCGCACTTGATTTATGCATTCTACAGATTCGGATTTTTGGAAACTCAAGTGAGGAAGGAATATGCGGCCGCAAGTTAAAATGTGCGGACCGCAGATTTCCTCTTGCGGCCGCAGAACATCCCATTCTATGTCATTATAGAAGAAACAATTCTGGGACTCAGAAGTGTGGTCGAAAGCTCAAATGTGCGGACCGCACTTCCCTTATACAGCCACACATAAAAAATGTGCGGACCGTAGATCCCTTATCCTACAAACATGTACTAACTTCATAACCCCACTGTGTCCAAGTGTTTCTCCCTTACCTATATAAGTCATGTATGTATTGAACAATGAATTACAACTAACAATTTTCTCTGCATTGATACAGACAAAGGTTCTATCAAGAGGCCGAGGCAGCACTTCAAAGGGTAGAGGTGAATCTTCTCGGGATCGAGGTAGAGGTACCTTGACCCTTGACCAGCCTAAAACAATTAGGAAGAAGTCTACAGCCGGTAGAGGGAGAGGTGTAGACCTCTCTGAGTCTAGCTCCTATGTCCTGTCTAGGGAGGTGATAGAGGGCAACTTAGCCTATGTTCAAGAGGAGCAGACAACCACACAGTTGAGGCCGTATGCGAGATACCAGCTCAGGAATGAGTCGTCTTCATCTCACAGAACCTCTGAGGGGTCGGAGAGTGCTAGCCAGGCTTCTCAGCCATCATCTACACTAGTTCCTGAAGCACATGTTATACATGCAACCCCGATGATGGTAGAGGGGGAGATGCTACAGCTATAGGTCTTGAGAGATCAAAGAAGAAGGAGGTTTGGGAGGATCTATTTGTCAGCTTAGCCGTCTTCACTAGCTTTCATATGTGGTGGCCAGTGAGGTCATTAACTTTTGAGCGCCAGTTCTTATTGAAAGGGTTAGAGACATATAAACCCCCAAATATTGAGACAGTTCAAGGCATGAAAAGGGTAGATGTGGTTCACCGAGAGAGTGGAGGATGCCAAAGAATACCTCGTCCGAGAATTTTATGCCAATGTTGCTCATATCAAGAAAGGGACGAAGGTGACCAAATTACGCAACCTCAAGGTGAGGTTTGATCAGCATACGCTAAATGCGTACTTGGGCTTCGAGGATGTTGAGCCAAATGAGTATCTGGAGAAGTGTGCACTAAAGGAGGTAGTACGACCTTGGTTGGCTGAGATTCTAGCACCACCAAACCACCACCATGGATTACTGTTGATATTCCCATCTGTAGGAGCACTTTAAGTTTTGAGATGAAGGGGTGGCAAATCTTAGCAGATTGGATCCAAGCCAGAATGAGACTCATCTCATCTTCCTATTCCTCGGGTAGTGCTTGTGGCTTCCATCATGGTCGGGTACCCAATTAGTGTGGGTGATGTGATGTCGGCCAACATTTTAGTGATTGCACGACAAGATAGCTTGGCCTACCCATATCCAAACACTATCACAGAGTCCCTCACTGATGCAAAGGTAGAGCCGAGAGATATTGACACGAAGGTGAAGCCGAAGAAGCCATTCGACTGGTATTCAGTGATGGATGCGAGCAACCCAAAGAAGAAACTCCAGCCTTCCACCACCACAGGCCAATCTGATGAGCCAGCAGTGGTAGTTTCTGATACAACTGATCTTCCATCCATATCTGCTGAGCCTTCATCCAGTGTCACAGCTATTCCTCAGCCATCATCCGCAGCTCCCACTGCAGCCCCCATTGCAGCTCCTACCACAGCTCCTAGGGTAACTCTAAAGCCAGTGCCCATGCATACAACTCCACTATCCGTATTGCAAGTCTCTCAGATATTGGAGAGTCTCAACAAATAGATGCACACAACTAATGCAAAGCTGTATGACTTGTCTTGTACTAATGCAGCGCAGTCCAATACTCAGGCACCATAGACTCACTTTGACATTGATGAGCCGCTGAAGAAGATTATAGAGAACCAGAAGACTATCATGGACACCTTGGTACAACACTCGTCAGTTATTGAAGAGCTGGGTAACAAAGTAAAGAAGATGAGGAAGTCCCAAGCGAGCAAGAAATTAGTGGACAAGCTCCGACAGCAGGTGACTAGACTTGCCACAACTGGAGACCTGCCTTTTGATATACTGCTTGACCCGTACCAGTCTGCCCCGGATCCTTCAGCATCATCTGCACCGGTAGCACCGGTTGGCCAGTTTGAGGAGCCAGACCTTACTGCCGACACTGCTGAAGAAGTGCGTGCTATGTTCGACAACTCAGGCATGTCTGGATTTGATGGTGATGAGATACAGTTGGCTGATCCGAGATGATATTGCTGTGGAAACTGAGATGTCAAAGGATCCTTAGGGAGTTTTTCTTCACCCTCTCTTCTTCTACTCTTATTTTGCTAAGCATTGGGGACAATGCTTACTTTTATTCTGGGGGTGGAGTTTATTTGGTACATTGGTACACTTTGGATACATTTGGTCTGTAATAATTTGATGAAACTCTTTCATTTCTTATTTGCATTTATATATATTCTCTCTCTCTTCTTATGTATATTTATCTGTCTTTAGTAGTTATTTCTTATTAGCTTCTTTATTTTTCCATATTTGTTCTTGTTTATTTAAGTAGCTTCTTTTTATGATTTAGTAGATAATAAGCCTTTGGTTTTCTTAACGTCATGGTTCTTTCCAAATGTAGTTTTTGTGTGAACTGGGTGACTCGTTCCAACGATAGATGACATGACAACCTTCTTAAGGGAACCTCGACATGAACTCCATGAGCATCTCTTTAACCCTTTGTTTGACCTTGAAAATGTCTGACTTTCTGGTCTCGACCTTGATGGCTTCGACATGGGCCTTCATGAAAGCATCTACAAGCATAACAAACGAGTCGATAGAATTCGTAGGTAAGTTGTGATACCATATCATTGCACCCTTGGACAAAGTTCCCAAAAACCTTTTCAGAAACACCGACTCGATTTTGTCGTCTTCTAAGTCATTCCCTTTGATCACGCATGTATAGAAGGTTACATGCTCATTTGGATCAGTGGTCCCGTTATACTTAGGAATGTCGGGCATTTGAAACCTCTTCCGGATTGGCTTCGGTGATGCGCTCGGTGGGAAAGACTTCTAAAAAAACTTTTTGGATTCCGGTCCCTTCAATATCGGAGGCACTCCTGGGATCTGAACTCACCCGGTTCCATGGCAACTGATTCGTCCCTTCGAGTATTTTCCCGGGAATGTTCGAGTTCGACCCTGTTAGGGGCATGGCTTTGGTTCTGCAACTGTTCTATCGCCGCTTGTTGAGCCTGCAATATTTCAAAAATCAACCGTAGGATCACCCTATCACCTTCACCTTCGGGCGCCTCTCGAGCCGTTAACTGGGGTCACCCACGAAAAATATTTATGGGGTCAGTTGGTAAATTGATGTTGATGGCCACCTGCGAGTTAGAGTCGACCGGGTCGGCGGCTGGGACACTATTGGGATCGACATGAGGCACATCATTACTAGGCATCACGTTATTGTTTTTGCCGTGATGGCCTGACTCAGCGTCCATGTTCAAGTGAGCAGACTGAGAGTTTGACATCCTTAAGCTAACCTAGAATCAAAATTTCAAAGAACAAACGTAAAATAGAGTGTGTTATAGAGATTCGTATCAAATCACCGCTATTATCCTTAGCCCCACGGTGGACGCCAAACCTTTTACCCCAAAAATGAGTAACAATTAAATTTGTATGCGGTTTAAAGGATATGTGATTTAATTCAATATGAACGATTAAGAACAACAGATAAATGAGTTAAAGGCTAAAAAATATGATCAAACCAAACTCAATGTAATAACCAAGCTTGATCTTAGATTGACTAGTGGAATTCATCCTCGATTGGACCTTCGGTACAGGCTCGGTCACGAGTAAAGAAAAGAACAAATGAATAATGCTTTGAACAATAGCTGGAAGACAAAATAAACTTTTATTGCTTTGATTTGCGTGTCACAATATGTGAGAATAAAGAAAATATTCCTCTTTATATAGTAAGGGAATTTCAATCCTAGTTCAAGTCTAAATAAGGTAAAAATCTTCTTTTTTCGGTAAATCTCGATCCCTGGTTGATATTGGACGGGATTCGCGCCGTAATTTCCGGTTGAGGTCGAATATTATGGCCCCCTACTCGTAATGCATTATTGCTCTCCATGTTTTCCGAGGTCCGGAAGCTATACTTGGTGTGGGTTCGCTATCCCACCGTGCTCGATCTCGGATACATCGTTCGATCCTCCGAATTTCGATACGAGGGGTTCTTGGGCCTCGATTATAATCACGTCGGGCCATGCTTCCCCCAGTGTTCACATCGGGGAATCGGGAAAAACTCTACCCCGATTTTACCCGTACACAAATTACTCACTTGAATATTAGTTGTGAATCGATTTGATATCTAGAAACATCAATATTCAGTGCAAACTACAAAGTCCAAAACCGATTATTAAGAAGATCTTATCATTAACCATTTGTTATTAGATAAAATGTTTGATTGCTAATTTTATATAGTATGGCTATACCAATAATGCGTAGAGAATGGGCCGCTGTGACAGCTTTTTTTTTTCAATTAAAAATATTTTTGGACCCATTAAAAGCTCAAATTATTTTTGGACCACAATTCCTTTCGTGAAACGTCAAACGACTTTGATATACTTGATCTAGACATCAAATGTACAATTAAAAGTTTTTAAAATTGGTTTTAAATTATGGCCTGTGTAACAAATGTTACGAAGAATACAATGTTTATGACCTAAGAATCTTTGTACTTTAAAACAAAATCAGAGCTTGGACCCATCAATATTGATGTAATATTAAATTCATAAATTGTGAATTATTGGTGTATTTGTCTAGCCAACCTTGCGAAATCAGTTGTAAGGACCAGAATCTCCATAACCAAACGTTAAAGGGGTGATCCAATTGATCTAGACATTAGAACATACAATTAGACTTTCAAACTGTGTCTAATAACTGCTTTTGATAGTCTAAAAGGTCATATTAATCAATGTTTTAAGCAGGTTTTTCTTTGAAAACTCTTAAGGGGGAAAGTTTTCCTACTTTTTGAAAAACTTTAAAGAATTGTTGTTCTGAATCATATCATCTTAGCCCCTTTTTTTAAAACGGTGGTAAAATGCATGTTAGAATGGGAGAGCTGTGGTACCGCAAAAAATTGTTTTAGACCATATCTCTTTCTTTAATGCTAGATACAATTTTATAACATGCGTAAGGTAGAGATAAGGTATGCGTACATACTATTCTTCACGGAGGCAGATGCAGGATTTAAACCCTATGGGTTCAACTTTTAAAAAATTTAACATTGAACCCATTATATTTTTAAAATTATAAGTTCATATCTACTATTTTTATAATTTTAATGAATTTTTACACATAAATATTTATTCTGAATCGAAAGTTATGGGTTTAACTAAACCCGTCGAAATCGAGTATACACTACATTCGGCCCTGACTCTTTATAGACCCCACGTGCAGGGTTACACTGTGTATGCTATTATTGTTGCGCAAGAAAATTAAGTCTCTAAAGGCCAAAACCTAATATCGTTTTGCACAGACGAAATTCGAATTCTGAACAACCAAAAATAAAGAAGTATACAACGTACAAAAGATTTCTATATATGATAGCGCTCATAAGCAAATAATAGTTTCTTAGCAAGGCCGACAAATATAATGTGGACTCTGGCCTAAGAACTCTACCGAAAATAAGTATGGAACACAATTTTATCTTCTTCGTCGCTTGAAATTCACTTACACATTGAAAATCGCTAAAATAACGTAAATTCGAACTTCTTGCCCACCAAATTAATGTCAGACGTTGCGCAGTGGCCAGGTAGCATAGCATTCGCCTAATCCTATAGAAAGTTAAATTGTGTATGAATGAGTGTTCAATTAGGTTACAGCAGAATATATACTAACAAAAAGGAGATGTTACTGTTTCCCGATTTCTAAAGTCTTCATATCATATATCTCTGGTGGTTTCGTTGGTTTCTGTCCAAAAATATTTGACATTTTTCGCTTCCTAAAATAAAATGGGGTGAACTTTGATCACAAATTCGTCATTTTAATGCGGGAAAATGCATCTTAGTTATATGCGTTTCCTATAAAATTGCTAAAATTTGACATTTGACAAATAAAAGTGTCAAAAAAAGTGACAGAAAGAGTAATTGAGTTATGATACTTTTTCCAATACTTATTTTACGGACAAACTGTCAACAATTAATCTCGAACGTAAAACAATTAAGCTATTATTATGCTTAACTAAGATTTCATTCTATAAATATTCTTTTATGCTATATAATATTGTAACGCTCCACCTTAGACAGAGAGGAGAAAACGTCCGAAATGAAAAGCGACGGAAAATAAATTCTCAATTAATCCCTCAATGAAGATTTCTTCTTCTTCTTTTTTCCCAAAAAGTACATAGACGTAGCCCGTAGGAATATATACAGAATGACATAGGTTAATAAGCACTCGAGCTCGCACTTTTAAGTATGGGAATTAAAAAGAAGTCGATAAGATAAAATGTACACAACCAAACTAGTTACATACACTGGATTTATGAACTGTGACACGTTTAATTATTTATTTTCTTATCTGCATGCCGAACGTACTCATACACCACTAGAAACGTTTTTTTCGCTATTTCCCTGGAAAATAGTACTACTATAAGTAATTCTGAGAACATGTCAAACACCACCACCAACAACAATAAATTTAGTATAATCCCACAAGTGGAGTCATGATCTGGAGAGGGTAGTATGTATGCAGACCATACTCCTATCTTGAGAAGGTAAATCAAAGTTGTTTTCAATAGACACTCGGCTCAAAAAAAAAAAAAGAATAACATGTCAAACACCACAGTAGGTTTTGAGAGCACATTCAAGCCTTCTGTTTTCCTCTTTGCTAAAGAAATGAAGATAATCAAGATGGTTGAATGGTTTGAACTTTAAGGGGTGCTCTTCATCAACAAACTCTTTTGGTGTTTCAACCATTACTGTATCTTCCATGAAAGAAAATTGGGCAATGGAATATCTTTCTCCCTTCCCTTCCATCATCACTCTATGATGCGGAGATTTTATCCTGTTATTGCTCCATGCCTAATCCAAGCAAATATAAAATATATCAAAAATCTTTACATAATACCTGACTGGATTCATTATTTACTTTTCCGAACGGGGTATACATAAATTATACATAGTTATACACATATTAATATGAATTACATATATAATATACATCTGTCTGCAGAGGCGGAGCTAGTCTATTAGGTGTGAGTTCGGTCGAGCCCAGTCACTTTTACTTTGAACGTTGTATTTGTATAAGAAAATTCATTAAATATGTAAATAATTAATTGACAACCCAGCAACTTAACGATTTATGGGTTTCGTATAATTTTAGTAGTCATAAATTTCAAATCCTAGCTCCGCCTCTAACTGTCAACTATTTTTAGTATAAGTGGTTGGATGGGCAATTTGGGTTAATTCTTCTGTCAAAACTAACAAGTTTGTAGGAAAAATAAAGAAAGAAAGAAAGGGATGAAGCAATACTTGGAGATCATATAAGGGGAAAAAGTTTATTGCACCTGGTGCATGCACCAATTGTAGTTGTTTTAATTTAATTAACTAGCTCCTAGAGTCAACATTAAATTATCAATACATGCGAATTTATTCATTGAGTTTAAATATTATATACTGAGAATGTAAAAGAATTTTAATTTTACAACTTAAGAGGTAACTATATGTACCAAAGCATTATAAGTAAAATCAGTAACTTAAAAAAATAAGACGAGCAATCTGCTATAATATGTTAAATTGTAGCGTACCATGATTGCATCGCCAGCCATGACCACGATGGAGGAAGGGGAAAGCTCAACTCCAAACCACTGACCATCTTTCCCTTTGATCTCCAAACCATTAACTTGATTCTGATGAATGGTAGACATGAAGCTCTTGTCTGTATGAGCAACAAATCCCAGTTTTGGTTCTTCTAATTGGGCTTCTTTATATTTCATAACCCTAGCAAGATAATTCACTGATTTGATGTGAGATTCATAGTTCTTCTCTACACCATAGCTCTCAAATACCATTCTCACCACCATTTCTTCCAGTTCTGCTGCTGCTTTCGAGTATGCTAGCAAAGCTTGACTAACAACATTAACCAAAAAATAAATTAATAAAGAAATAAGTATGAGTATCTTTTGAATTGTAAAGTCATTTTCTTAATTTTTTTTAAGGAAAATTTTGAACTACAATTAATCAACCAACAATGTCTCAATCAAAACTAGTTAGCTAGAGACGACAAATTTGGAGTGAAACTTATATATATACTAACAATGCAAAATACTTAATTACGCATAGTACTGTAACTATTATAGCAAGTTACTCACCTTATTTTTCAGGTTACAAGTCTCACTTATTTTAGACTGTTACTTGTATTAATTTATCTTTTAAATATCTTAATAGCGTTACTTCTTTTACGATTATCAGTGTATAGAAATTTAACAGAAAAAGATATTACCTGAAAGCATTGTTTCCACTAGACCACATGAAATTGGTGAAATTTTGGATTCCTTCAAGTGTATTAGCATTATCAATGCCCATGCTCTCATAGAGAGGAATAAATGGGATTTGGCCAACATAACCATACAAAGGTTTGGTAGATTTATTCTGGATTTTTGTCTGAATGGGAAGATCAAATACCTTCTCTAGTGCTCCAAAAACTTCATTATGTATCTTCAATGAAATTTTATCAGACAATGCTACAAAACAACCATACTCTTCAAGTGCACAAACAGCTTCTTTACATACCTTGGACCATGAATTTGTGCCTGGTTCCAAGTTCTCCTTTGTGAAATCAATTATGGGAAGTTTGTGGGAAACAGTTAGAGAATCCATGGATTTTAATACTATAGTTTGTCTCTTTAATTTCTTGAAATTGTTGTGACACTATATTGTGAGAAACAACCTTAATTTTCCACCTCTCTTATATAATGATATATATTGGTATTATAGAGATGGGATAATAATATTGGTTTGCCAGAGCATGCAAGTGCTGTTCTTGGAGGCTAATGACATGGAATAATTCTTTTTATCTTCGGGAACATAAGTACGGCGCATGATTTATTTATTATTTATTTTAATAAAAAAGGGTTAAGAGGGAAATTATGTGGAGATTTTTAAAATTTTCAGATTCAATTAAGGATAATTTTACAGTGGTAGATGTCACTTGGAAGCAGACAGTGTTGATATTATTTTCTTCTATTATTATGCAAGCTAAGAGACTGGAGAAGCCAATAGTGGATGGTTCAAGTAAGAGAAAGGAGCTCATATTTTCTTTCTTTTCTTTGTTTTCAAAAATGTGATTTCTTTTTACATTATTAGGTAGTATAGAAGCTACTCACCGATAATTGTCTAAGGGAAGTATAGAATTGTATTCTGAAAAATAAAGTAAGCTATAATTCTTTGAATATAATAGATATAAAAATTCCTTAACAGCATGTTTGGATGGTTGTTAACCGTTGTATCATATTGTATTGTTATCACAAAATAATGTTTGTTTTGATTGTTTATTTAAAATTGATTGTATCGTATTGTTAAATGCATTGTTCCGGAACAATCAAAACCCCCATTTTATGAAACAACTGATAAGGCGTGGTGGGATCGTTTCCTATTTTCATTTCCAATTATGCCCTTACTTATTACTTTATAATTCTATTTTATCATTTAATTATTTTTTATTTTAACTTCAAATCTCCAACTTATTGACATGCTTTGTCTTCTTCCATCTTTTCTAGAGTTGGTTTGCCCCATTCTTTTTATCCACGTCTTCTTTGATTCTTTGTCTCTTTCCATCGCTTTAGATTTTTTTTATTGCTAATATTAGTTAATCTTTTTTTTTTCTAGTTTTTTGCTTTTATTTCCAAGCTACGTAATTAATGATGAATTAGTAGAAAGATGTTTTCTTAAATTATTTTTATATGTAATTCTTGATAAATTTTATTTAAAATAATTGGGGATATTTTGGTAAATTTATCAATTACAGTACAGTACGATACACTCAATCCAAACAACAAAAATATTATTTAACAACAGCAAACGATATAGTCTATTCAAAAATTATATCCATAAAACGATACAATATAATACAATACAATACACTATAAAACGGTGGGTAACAATGATCCAAACATAGTGTAAACTGTTAGTTTATGCTCCACTTATATCCGACATAATGTAATGAAAAATATATACTTTTATATATATATATATATATATATATATATATATATATATATATATATATATATATATATATATATATATATATATATATATATATATATATATATATATATATATATATATATATATATATATATATATATATATATATATATATATATATAGGTAAAAATTACATGGGGTGCCCTATTTGCTCGCCCCTTTTTAACTTGTACCTGTTTTATTTTTTTGTTTGCATCTGTATCTGGTTTTTTGTTAAAAGCGTTTTAAAAAGACTTTTTTCCCTTCTTTAATAAAATACTATTTTCTCTCCAAGTATACGGCATATTGTCTCGTCTCTGTCTCTCTCTCCTTCTTTGCAGTTTTTGATTATTCTCTGAAATCAAACGGTTTTCGCCATTGCATTCTGCGTGATTTTGCAACTGTTTCTTTGACTAGAAGGGGAACCATGATTTGAAGGGTTTAATTGCATCTTTCTTGACTCCTGTACTGACTCCTGTACAACAGGAGAAGCTGAATAATAGTATATTTAGGTATATCATGGCTATGGAGATAACAATTTCCATGTTAAATCCTTATAGAATCCATGTAATTAACTTACAATATGTGGGAATTACTTATCTTGTAATAAATGATGAAAATCTTGCCTCCAAGAGCTCCAAAAATCGTCCAACCAAATAAAAATGTGAGAGAAATGGGCTAATTCCCGAAATGAAGTCTTAATAACAGCCTCAGATGTCGCATTTGCGATACGAGGCTCGCAAATGCGATGGTCGCAAATGCGGAGCCCAACCAACACTGTCTGCGTCGCAAATACAACAAAAGTCTCGCAAATGCGAGCTCAGTAACTTCGCAAAAGCAACAGTTTGTTCTCAAATGCGAACTCCCCTGCTCCAGCCCATCTTCGCAAAAGTTAGAATGATCTCGCAAATGCTGCTATCACAAATGCGAGAACAGTGCACCAGAACCAGCTGAACCTCTACAAACTACTCTGGAACGCGTCAAAAACTCATTCGAGCCCTCGGGGCTCCAAACCAAGCATCCATACAAGTATAAAGACATAACGCAAACTTGCTCGGGTGATCAAAATACCAAAATAACCTCTAGAATCACGAATCGGACGCCTAAACGCATAAAAAATCACAATGAACTTCAAGAATTTCTAAAATTGCAATCAATCGTCCGAACCACATCAAATCAACTTCGAATGACACCAAATTTTGCAAGCAAGTTCCAAATGATGAAATAGACCTATTCCAAGTCCCGAACCCAATAGCCTTAAAGTCAAACCATGGTCAAACTTAGGAAAAATTCCAAACTTTCAAACATTCAAAATTCGACGAACGCGTCCGATTCATAATTAAACATCCCAGAATGACGCCAAACTTTACACACAAGTCACCAATCACGATACGGACATATTCCAAGGCCCGGAACCCAAACAGACCTCGATAACACTAAAGTCCACTTCAAACTAAATTTAAGAAATTCTAAAACCTCCAAAATGTTAACTTTCCTCAATAAGCGCCGAAATGCTCCCGGGCCATCCGATACTCAACCCGAACATACGCCCAAGTCCGAAATCATCATACGAACCTATTGGAACCACCAAATCATGATTTCGAGAGCTTTTACTCAAAAGTCAACCCTTGGTCAACTCTTCCAACTTAAAGCTTCCGAATTGAGAATTTTTCTTTCGAATCAACTCTGAACTTCCCAAAATCCAATTCTGACCACGCGTACAAGTCATAATACATGAAGTCAAGCTACTCAAGGCCTCAAAACGCCGAACGACATGCTAGGGATCAAAATGACTGGTTAGGTCATTACATTCTCCCCTACTTAAACATACGTTCGTCCTCGAACATGCCAAGAACTGCTTCGGAATTGCCTCAAAATCACTGCCCATAACCTTGTGCACCTACCCCTGCCACGACAACCCAGGTGAATACATTAGCTCGAGCAAGACTAAAGATCCTCCCTTGTATTTAGCCAACAAGCCTTAGGACCAAATTCCAACCTCCGAATTTCTCGACAAGACCTGGTTCTAACATACGAACACCGTATCAATCTCCACACGCTGAACCCACACATGATCATGCACCCATGCTGACATCACACAATGCACCGCATAACTCATTTGCCCATGGTAACCTCCTCCAAGCACAACAACTGCAAATTTACTGAACCGACGCTCTTAGTATACCTCATAACACATATAAGCCCGGTCTCAACCCTCACAATACTGCAACGATAAAAGAGATGCGCAGGAACTCATAACCACCTATTAAATCAATAACTCACGAAGTTCCTCCGTTCGACAAGAACCATTACCTCATTTTGAATTGAATAGTGACATTTTCCCTTTAATATACCTTACATAAATCTGATTGTACCGATTTTAGGTCCAATAACCTCGTCTCACCCAGTACAAGTTGCTTAGGCAATAAGCCACCTCAAACACTGACCAAGATCTCATATGATGCCATCAATACACCAACAAGCTATAACTTGAATATGACACATAAGGAAGAACGAACTCTGGAAACGAACTACCCAGCCCACGTAATGAATAAAATAGCCGAAAAGGTGCTATGAACCTTTCTTAGAGAATGAGAAACAAAATACACTAAAATAAGTATAGGGAACCATACTCAATATCTCATTGTTACGTCGTGCAACCCGATCCACACATGAAACCATTGCGGCGTGGAACCTGATCCAAATAACATACCCGTGGCGGCGTGCCACCCGATTCACACATAACAATAAATAAGGAAATACCCATCAAGATATAATGCTTATACCTACGAAATACTCAAATATCGGCCACAAGCACGTCAAGTGCAAAAATACGACTCTAAGGGGACGGATAGTGCTATGCGCCACAAAACTCGAGCTCGACTAAGGTGCAATAACGACAAGCTACACAGGACCACAACACCCGTGTGAATAATCAAGCCGTCTTACAACCCACATGGCATAATATAGTATTACATAGGATAGCTGATGACAGGAATAACATCCAACACCCCAAGACTTCTCCATAAACAGTGCTATGTTGAATGAACACATCCGACCTGACGTAGAGCATACATTCACATATAACTACTAGCGGACCTCAAACCAATTCCGATCATCCCGTATTGGGCCAATAACCTTCCAAGAATCGACAATGACCCTATTCTTGACACATTAGAGTAACCGTCAAATCAAGAACAAACCCCCCACAGTCTGCAACCAAAGAAATAGAGCGCCTCTTACTCATAATCTCTCCTATTTGTGATTGTATCAGAATCCCCATACCTGATTTAAGTTTCCAACAATCGGATGACTAACATGTCCCACTTATACGATCATCCCGTGGGATATACTCCCACAACCTTCCGCACCAGGTAGTAAAATCTGAACGTTAATGGCCATCTACCATGTTCATTCTATAATACTGGACAAGCATCCATATTTCAATACCCAACACTCATACCACAAAACAGACCATCCTCAGGCTGGCCGAAAATAGTGATAGCATACTCTGAACATCTGAAGTCCTCCCCCGCTCCTCCGAGCTTGTGACATTCTTATCAACACCGAACCGCAACCTTGATCCTCAACTTCCAATTTTCATACCGCTCCCTACACATATCATGCCGTTACGCGAGAGTACAAGAATTTCATCATAACTCCTGAACTACCAATAGAATAAACACTTCATCATCTAGAACTCTTTTCGCTCAACACATTTTAGAGGAACAATTGCAACACGCAACCGAATTCCCATAACCGCAGAAAGCAAAAACCTCATGTGGTGGTCTAAACCACCATGACTCTTTCGGGATCCATTTATACATAACAAACCCTCATAATCAAATACCTCCAATCAATCAAATTACGGTGGCTGTCAAGCCCGCACGTACTGCCACGAACACTTGTATAGCTTAACATACCGAAAGAACTAATCATTTCTACAACCATGCTTATTTAACCCATCACTAACTAACCCAACTCCTTCCGATTTACTCTTGACTTGCCTTCGAAATAATAATAACTCCCTTCAAATACATAACAAACCTCAAACAACACTCATCCCGAGTGACCCCAAATCACAAGACCACGTCGTCTCAACATCCATAAGCTATTTTATACTCTCTTCAGGCACTCAATAGCATCTCCCACTGATACACCATGCTGATTAGATCTTCTGCGAATTTCAAGTTATTTCTCCCACTTCTCTAACACCGCACTGCAAACCCGATGATAACATAAAATAATCCAAGTACCCTTCACACTCTACTGCAAAACCCAGTCTTTAGCCATATAACGAACCCAAAAAATCCTTAAGCACCACACCTTAAATCTTGAATCCACTAAGACCATTACTGAGAGTCGCCCACTCTAATCCAGTCTCGATTATTTAACCAAATAACTAGTGCTCCGTTAGAACATATGCACTACCATGAAGAAACCAGATGAATCTTTTACCTTGCCCATCACATCCACAAAAGCATAACTTCTGAGCCATCCTCAGCACCTGCACATGAATCAATAAGGCGAAATGTAACACATATATGCCAAACTTCCTTATCTAAAATTTCTCGTCTTCTTGGTCATAACTAATCCACCAATGCACCGATAACCGGTAACCATACAGGCACACGGCAACATGACTCACTTATAGACAGTGGGCTCCCCCACTTAGCTTTACACTACAATCACATAGATCCAAATCCCACAACGACCACTTCTTCCCATTTACCATGATCCCACGCCGTTGCTCAGCCAAAATTCTCATGTGTTCTTGTTGGACTTATAATAACACATCCAAAATTATCTTCCACAATTGTACACTCGACCTCGTAACTTCATTGATATAGTTGCATCCATCATGAAATCAACTAACCTCCCTAGATCCGTACTGACCCGCCATCCATAAGAATCCCTTCATTCATTAACATCACCCGAAGGTCCACAATGTTATCAAGCCTTTTTCGCCACATTCAAAATTTCCTAGGCATAGAAACCACCTTAAAGATCATCTCATTCGAGACATCAACACAGGAAATACCGATTCGATCCTAAAGTCGCAACACACAACTATCTCTGATAACTTCTTCTTAGGTTTCATCTCAACATACCATGCCTATAGGCAAACAAATGAAGATCAACATTGCTGATGAGCCTCAATGCATTCAATCAAGGATGGTGACACCATAATATTAACAAGAGTCCCTCCAAACTAGAAAGTATCAGTTTTCGATCGTAGATAACACAAATACCAGACTGAAATGACAGAACACCTCCAAACAGCAAAGACAATAGCCCACTCAAATACGCAGGGAAAAACATCCTGCACCACATCTGCGGTACCATTACAACTCCTCGATGTCCAATTGATAGCCAGAACTCCACATCGTATAAGAATGAATAGAAAGGAAACGAAGGCATAATCCTCAATGGAATCAAATGGCACGACGAGGAATTAAGAAGGGAAGTGCTCCTAACAGCCCTGTAGCCTCTCAAAGATAAATACAAACATCTCTGTACAGATCCGCAAGACTCTACTAGACTTCCTCATGACTAGTGAGACCTAAGTGAACCTAACGCTTTGATACCAAGCTGTCACGACCCAAAATCTACTATAGGCCGTGATGGCGCCTAACTTCGCCGTTAGGCAAGCCAACACTTAATTATTCATTTTATTATTCTTAAAGTCATGAATCTTACTTAGATAAATAGGTCAGTGCATTAAAATAAATTATCGTTACGTACAATTTCGTTGAAATAATAAGTGAAAGTGTATCAATGTAAATTAATCCATAACAAATTCTAGGAACCCCCAAAACCCGGTGTCACAAGTGCATGAACATTTACTAAGGAGTACAATAATAATACAACATATGTCTAGAATGTAAATGAGATATGAAAAAATAAATAGTACGATGGAGACTATGTGGGCTGCAATGCATAGCTTGAAATGCAGCTCACTGAAAGTCTCCTCAACAGCTGCATGCACTTACGCACCAAGATGATTACTAAATGAACCTGTCAGATCCTGCACATTTAGTGCAGAAGTGCAGTATGAGTACGTAACTCAACGCGTACCCAATAAGTATCAAGTCTAACCCCGGAGAACTAGTGACGATGGGTCGACATCGACACTTACTAATGGTCCAATAAAGCAATATGATAAATCATAAGCAGATATGAAGCACAACAATAATAATGGGGTGAAACTGTCAGTTACATAACCTTCCAAAAATTTCTTTTAAAGATATAAATTTTTCAGGCTCGTATTCTATCTCAATAGTTTAGATGTATCAAGTGCTAGTATCAAATGGATAAGGAATACCATATAAAATTCCAAGCATCAGTGGAAGGATAATCTCGTGAATATTCGAACGGCTAGCGATATAACGAACGATTATACCGAAGTCGTACGACCCGATCCAGAATAATGTGTACACTGCCGAGGGTCGAGCGACACGAACCATAGATGCATCTATTATACTGCCTAGGCGTTCGGCCCGCTCCACAAGAAAGGAAGGAACTTATTGAATTATGAGACACGTTCTTACAATATAGTACGTGAGCATAAAGTGAATATAATCTTTACTGTATCTCAAATAACTTGCTAATAACTTCAGGTGATAAGGCTCGGCCTAATATATAGATATATTTCTAAACCAATTTCAATTATAAATTCAATTAATTAAGCCAGCAGAATGAATTCAAATATAACATGATAAACGCCTAAGTGTACCCGAACATAAATATATTTTAGCTACGTATGGACTCTCGTCACCTCGTGCGTATGTAGCACCCACAGCTAGTAGCACATAACAATTACATCACTTAGGGGTAATTTCCCCCTCACAAGGTTAGATAGGAGACTTACCTCGCTCTGAAGTTCCATAACCGGTTCCCACGCCTCTCTAACACCTAAATGCACATCGATCCTAAACTAGTCAAACAATGTGCAAATCAATCAAAATATACTCCAATACGTATAATTTAACAATTAATAATGATTCTCAACTCCGCTCGAAAAGTCAACAAGGTCAACCCTCATGCCCAGGTGCCCGGATTCCAAAAATCTTCAAAGATAAACTTTTTTCATAACACCACGAACTCAAATATGTAATTTATTCCTAATTCCATGTCCAGTTTCGTGGTAAAAATCCAAAAATACCAATTTCTAGATTTCTTTCAAAATCTTATAATTTCTACTAATTTCCATGTTTCAATCCCTGTAGAATCCATGTAGTTAGCTAAAAATATGCGGGAATTACTTACCTTGCAATAGATGATGAAAACCCCCCCTTGATGCTCTCCAAAAATCGTCCAAACCAGGAGAGAAATGAGCAAAAATCCCGATTTAAAACAATTCTGCCAATTTCGCGATCATGAAGGCCAAATTCAGCTGCCCCAGATTTCCCTCTATGCGAACGCGACAACAGCCACGCTATCACGAACCTCTGCCTAATCAGCCTACGTGAATGCGAGCCCAGCTCCGCGAACGCGAAGTCCAAACCTTCATGCCTTAGACCAATGCCTTCCGCGATCGCGAATGTATCCCTGTGATTGCGAAGAACAACTTCGCCAGCTCCTAGTCAACACTACGCGATCTAGGGACTATCTACACGATCGCGATGAACAACCCAAACACTAGAAACCAACAATCACAAACAAAAGAAAAATGGTTCGAAGCCACTCTGAATCACACCCGAGGCCCCCAGGACCCCGTCCAATCACACCAACCAATCCCAAAACATAACTCGAACCTGCTCGAGGCCTTAAATCATACCAAACAATATCAAAACCATGAATCGATGATAAAATCCTCCTTTTAACTTTCAATATTCAAACTTCGACGAACGCGTCGGAATTACACTTAAACATTCCGGAATGATGCCAAACTTTACGTACAAGTTATAAATCATGATACGAACCTATTCCAAGACTCCGAACCTCAAATGGACATCGATAACACCAAATTCCACTTCAAATCAACTTAAGAAATTCTTAAACTTTCAAAATGCCAACTTTCCATGATAAGCGCCGAAATGCACCTGGACCACTCGATACTCAATCCAAACACACGCTCTTCCAACTCAATACTATTGGAACCTTCAAATTCCAATTCCGAGATCGTTTACTCAAAAGTCAAACCTTGGTAAACTCTTCCAACTTAAAGCTACCGAATTGAGAATTTTTCATCCGAATCAACTTCGAACTTCCTGAAATTAAATTTCGACTACGCGTACAAGTAATAATACATGAAGTAATAATACATGAAGTGAAATTACAAACTGCATAACGAAACTCCAGCATGTTTAGTATGAAGTTTTAGCAAATGAACATACAAACTTCAGCATGTTTAGTTTGAAGTTTAGGAAAAAACTCATTACAAAATTACAGACTGCAGGACAAAACTTCAACATGTTTAGTATGAAATTTAGGTCATAAAACTTCAGACTTTTTATGCTGTAGTTTTGAGTAAAACACTACCAGCTATTTTGTTTTTGTAAATTTTTACAGTCTGAAGTTATTTTTTATACGTGTGAAGTTCTCTTTTCTATATCATGTGAGCCTATATCAACGTGAAACAACTCCATGCCATATAAGCATGATGTTTTAGCTTATGTATCCTTGAAACTTCAGACTCTGAAGGTTACTCTATGTCTATATCAGCGTGAAACATTTTTGTGCTAAATTAGCATGAAGTGCTAGCTTATACTTTCATAACTATGGATTTATTAGTTCGAAGTTACATTCCTTTATATTTTGAAACTTCAAACTTATCTTTTTTGTATTTACCAACTACTTTTTGTCTTTTACCACCTACTTTATATTACATTTAATTTGTCTGACCATATAGTAAATGACCTGAAAAGTTACTTCTGCATTTATAAACAGTAAATGAAGTATTTCAATTGATTAGTTGCAAACTTTGGCTTTTCAGCCTGAAATTATTTTTTTACTATAGAAAAATTGTGGCCTTATTAGGCCAAAATTACATTTCTTTTTGCATTTACCACCTACTCGTTGTCTTTTACCACTTACTTAGCTTGTTACATTCAATTTCTCTGAACGTAAAATCGTAAACAGACCTGAAAAGTTACCTTCGCATTTATAGATATTAAGTTGATTAGGTGCACACTTTGGCTATATTAACAACCTCTTCACTTGAAAATTTCATAGTCATCCATAGCCTTCTATCATATTTCTTTAAATTTATATTCATCCATAGTCTTTTAGCTTTTTTAAAGAAACAATGTCTGATGCTAGCGGAAGCAGGAAGCTTACAATGGATGAACTTATGCAGAAGTGGGAGAGTTTAAAGTTTGATTGGAATAGTAACGTACTAATGGCTAATCTTATGCAGAAGTGGGAGCAAATAAAGGGTGATTGGGAAAGAATCAGACCATAGTTTTTGGCCGATGAATCATTCCAAAATAGGCTGAACCTCGAACGTAGTTGTAAAGGTTATTTGACCTCGTTCGACAAGGTTGTGCAACAGTTTGATTCTTTTTAATTTTCCATCAGGGACAACTATGCCAAGATAAAAAATAGATTGAAAAGTCTTCCTTATCTTATGGACAGAGTAATAATTGAACAAAATCAGTTGCGTGATCAATTCAACAAGTTGAAGTGCGATCTCATGAGACTTTGTGGTCTTTTGCCCGAGTATCCTATAATTATCTCTGATTCGGATAATGAAGACATATATCGAGAAATTGAGGAGTACTGTTCTGATGATGGTGGCGATACTTAGTTTTTTTAATCCTTTTTTATGTTTTTCTTCTGTATTTTTGTTAATAGTTTTATGGCTTTCTTTTGTTTTGTGTGATTTTTATCATGTAATATGTTATATAAATGAAAATCATGTTTCATTTTTGTGTATAAATTTTTTGAATTTTGAAGGGTGCATTCTCATTTTAATGTAATAATATAGTACGTGTCAACCTAAAACTTCATGCCTTATAAGCTGAAGTTAGCATATATATAAGTTAGAAACTTCAACCTTTTTGGTCTGAAATTATCATCTATAGCTTCTCACAGTCAAACTTTATAGGCTGAAGTTGTTTTGCAAATATTACCCGTTAATAGGCATGTATAAGGTCGTAACTATATCTTTTAAGAGTCAGACTTATCCATGCTGAAGTTTTTCTGTTCATTTCCTAAAACTTCATACTAAACATGTTGAAGTTTTGTCTTGCAGTCTGTAATTTTGTAATGAGTTTTTCCGAAATTTCAGACTAAACATGTTAAAGTTTTTATGTTCATTTGCTAAAACATCAGACTAAATAAGCTGAAGTTGTCTTGCAATATGTAATTTTCTAATGAGTTTTTGCAAAACTTCAGACTTATCCTTTTAGGCTTGAAGTATTACTTTATATATATGAATACTTCATGCAGAAAGGTCTGTAGTTTTTTAGTATATATATATATATATGTTTTTTTTTTGTGTGTGTGTGTGTTAAAGATGTGTATTTCACTTACAGTGTTTTCTCGCTGAAGTGATTGCGTACTTTTTGGAATGCAACCAAACCTATAAGCCGCCAACAAAAATGAGTGGTTTGTACTTTAAGCAATATATAAACGAGTATTTTTCAATCTAAGAGCTTATTTTTTTTATTTCTATGAAAACAATCACATTTCACATATATCAATCAATAATGAAAGTTTAAATTCAGAATATCTATCTTCCTTTAGAATGAATTTGTTTTTCAAGGATTATTGAACGTTGGAGTATTTCTCAGCGTGTTTCTTGGAATATGGATGAGGCGGTGGAGAAGACAAGCAATTTTTTTTGTTATGCCCAATTTATTTACAGCGACTGCATTTGGTTGGCTTCAGTCGTACTGATTCAGTCGTAGGGATATACCTCTTCTTTTGTCTTCTTCCTTGTAGAATCTCTACATCGGGAGGTTTTGTGATTAGAGATTCTACATTTTGTGGTATATCCCATGAATTTTTATCTCCCACAGTATTGACATGCCCTTCATATGTTTTGAACCATGTTTCCCTTGAATACCATTTTGAGCAGTAATCAGATTTCTGCAAATATCTCTTATTGATAGCAGCAATTGCGTGTGGATAGGGCAATTCATCAAGATGGAATTCTAAGCAGTCACAATGTAGTGCCCCATAAAAATAATTTCAAAATATTATAAGGTCATTAAGAGGTCCGACGTGTGCTAATTATATTTATTTGTATGCGAGTGTTAATTAACAATATGAAAGATATCCCATGAACGTAATTACAAGTGTACGAGGTGTATTTGAAGTGATACAGGGCCTAAGGAGAGCCCTTGGGACAAGTAAAGTTGGAAATTACATGATAGACTAAAATTCCAAATGAGTACGCACAAGACCTACCTTTGGACAAGCATATCTAGATATATATAAATATTTATATGGTGAACAACCTATCAAATGAAAGATCTTTGAGTCTAGTTTCCAACGATTCTAACCGTTCACTATTTAAATAAGGAGTTATAGACATTTTAGTAAAAGGTGTCCAGCAGGGGGAAAACTTGGGATACGAGGTACAACCTACACAATGCAAGGTACAACTCGCTGAGGCACATGTGCATATATAAAGAAGTCACGGGCAGCAGCCATTTATTAGGATTTGTTTGAGCTAGGGATTGGTTCTTTCATGGTGGATTCGACCTTGGGGATTACTTAAGAATACAAGGTGAGTTTTTATGGATATTTTAAGTTAATAACATCCTATTAACACTAGTATTAACATCATTCAATCTTTGAAATCCCTAGAAATCTTTCAAGTTGTTCAAGAACACCAAATTTCCTAAACATTGGATTTTTAAGGTAAATCTTCAAGAAGGTAATCATAATTATTCAAACTCATTGCTTATGAGTCGGTGAGAGTAATTATAATATTTGTTCCAAGTTGTTATGGTTGGATAATTGATTTCATAAACTCTAGTTCATGGCATGAATAGTGTTCTTGAGAAAATGAGGGAAAGATAAATAGTGTTCTTAAAAATAAAATTAAAGGATGCAATGAACCTATGTAATCATTTTCAAGCTAAATTGGAAGTGTTCAACTAAGTAATCACCAAATTAAATGTTTTGGAAATGTTGGTTAAGGAAGACGATGAACAATAATTTGGCGGTGTTGGAGAATTAATGTAGTATCATTGATGATTTCAAATGGGTATTTAATAATAAGAGTGGAGTTGAATGTGCTATTAAGTGAACCTATTGGACGATTTGAGCTAGAGGCTTGTAGCCAACGTATGAGCCATAAATGGATATTGATAAATATTTTTGAGTCATATTTTGATTGTAATTGGGATATGTAATTGTAGATATCAATTTGTTGGTGGCGTCTGAGCATTTTACTCAATGTTAGGATGTCGGAGGAGGATTAAAAGCTTGAGAATGTTATTAAAGCAAAAATAAGGTAAGTTGATAAAAACTTACTCTCTTGAGGGATTTTCTCTAAGCATGTTTCGAGTTAATGATTAAATTGTTTGCAAATGTGCTTTCGTGCTTGTGGGGACAAACAAGTACGGATGTCTACATGTACTAAAATATTATGTTGCATATGTATTGTCATGTTGTTTTAGAAAATTTTATTTTAAATCTTGTTGCCAAAATGACACTTAAGGTAAATGTAATAAGTTTTTATCAAACATTTACGTATTGATAAGAGTATACATATTTGAGCGCTAAAGATAAATTTTCATGTAAAGTATTTCTTTTAAAAATTGATAAATAGAATAGCACTTGTAGTATCTTTTTAAAGATTGATGTTAAATTGCTAAAGGTTTTAACATGTAAAAGGTTGTTTATTTAACTTTTGTTCAAATGGTTTAGATTTTCTATTAATACTATGATTTGATAATAAAAAACAGATCCTTTGAGGCTACTATGCTATGAATTTATTTTTGGAGTATCAAATATTTTGGGAGTTACTTATGTTCACCGAGATTGTCTTCGGATATATTATGTTCGTCGTCATGAAACTACATGTGCTGGTATAGGCGTAAATGGCCACTATGTGGTATAGACTACGACAGAGTGCTCTCCCTCGAGAGGGTACTATTTGGTGCTATTATTAGCATAGCTGAGTCGATTTGTACGGCACTACGATGAGACGACCTGAGCAAGTAGGGTATATCATACTTGTCGCTAGGTACATAACCTAGTTGACCTTCTTGTGTCGGTGATAGTATAGTTCTCCCAGTTAAAGGTAAGTGTCACGACCCAATTTCCCCTATAGGCCGTGATGGCACCCAACGTCGCCGCTAGGCAAGCCAACGGTGAACTAGCGATATATTTATTCTTTTTAACAATTTTGAAATAGTTGATTTTTATTTATAACATAAGTAAGAGGTGACAAATTTAATAAAATAAAGCATAAAATAAATATGAGAGCAAGTGTAGTGAAATAAATACTTAAGAACCATCAAATGTCTACTAGCATATTTCCAAGACCTGGTGTCACAAGTGTTTGAGCTACTAGTAGGATAAACAAAATACTAAACTACTGTCTGAAATAGAGTAGATAGAAAGTAAATGCAAAAGAAAGACTCCAGGTGCTGTAGAAGACTGCCAGATGCACCTGCCTCAGATCATGCACGATTAGTGCAGAAGTGCAACGTGAGTACATAAACATCATGTACCTAGTAAGTATCCAGTCTAACCTCCAAGAAGTAGTGACGAGGAGTCGACATTGACACTTACTATGGGCCAACAATAAAATGCAGAAACTCTAAACAATTATAGAATATGGAAATAATAATAATAACACAATAACAAGTAGCGAATAAATCTCAATTATAGAATATGGAAATAATAATAATAACACAATAACAAGTAGCGAATAAATGATTCTTTAACTAAAAATAAATTCCAAAATCTTCATCTAACACATACTAGTTCCAAATCACTTCCGGTTATTAAATAAATTATACCTTTCAAGCCATAACATAATGTCAAGTGTAATCGGGTTTCGAGAATTTATCACGCACGATTTATGCCGAGGTTGTACGGACCAATCCAAAATATTGTGTCCACTGTCGAGGGTCGAACGACACGAACCATAGATGCATCTATTATACTGTCGAGGCGAACGGCCCGCTCCCATGAGAATAGAGAAGTTTACCTCGCTTGCGGAAGTACTTGCGACGCGAGAGGACATGGATTTCTCAGAGTTATTAAGTATTCGTCAATTCTTTACCCAAATAAGAAATCTAACTTTGAAGTTTTCAACTTTAAAATCTCTAGTCTCAGCTCTATTTAAGATAATTAATATGCACAATAAGCATGACAGTACAATTAAAGTATGATGTAAATCTAAGACTACCCGGACATCTCATGAAATATAGCTACGCACGGACTCTTGTCACCTAGTGCGTACGTAGCTTCCCACACAAGTAATTCACAACAAAAATATACCTAAGGGGATGAATTCCCTCTTACAAGGTTAGGCAAGAGACTTACCTCGTTCTCAAGCTCACTTATGGTCTACTAATCCGCTCTAGAAGCCCTAAGTCGATGCCGAACAATTCGAAACTAGTGAAATATTATATAATTCAAAAATGGGTGGGAGTTACTTACCTTAGGATGTAGCTGAGAATCCCCCTCGAATGAGCTCTCAAAATCGCCCAAGACCAAATGAAATGTGAGGTTAATGGCCTAAGTCTCGGATTAAAACCCCTCACTGCCCAGCGACTTCCGCACCTGCGGCCACTAGATCGCATCTGCGAAACTGGAGGTGCGGTCAAAAGGTCGCACCTGTGATTCTCCACTGCCCCCAGCTTCCTCGCTTCTGTGGATGGGGAGACACTTCAGTGGGTTTGCTTCTGTGGACTTCTTCCATTTCTGCGGATCCGCTTCTGCGATCCACAATCGGCCAGCCCAATTCCACATCTGCAGAGCCTCGATCGCTTATGCGGGCGTGCAGATGCGGAACAACCCTCGCACCTGTGACCACCCAGCTCCCGCCTCAGGTCTGCTTCTGCGACCACTGGGCCGCTCTTGCGAGTTCGCACCTGCGGCCCTTTTCATGCATGTGCGATTGCACCAGATATGAAGCACCAGCAGTTCTCCCATGCAAATTCCGAGCCCGATTCCAATCCGTTTCATATACGGGGCCCCCCAGGACCCTATACAAACACACTCACACATCCAACAACATAATACAGACCTGTTCACGTGATCCAAACACCAAAATATCATCTAGAATGATGAATTGAACACCAAAACGCATTAATTCAACATGAAACTCAAACACTTCTAAAAGAATACTTCTGCGCGTCCGATTCCTATCAAATTAACTTGAAATGATGCCAACTTTTGCGTGCAAGACTTAAATCACCATACAGAGCTATTCTCAGGCTCGGAATCCTAAATGGAAATCGACAACACCAAAACCTACCTCAAACCAAATTTAAAGAACTTTAAATCCTTCCATGTGCCAACTTTCACCTTTGGGCGTTGAAACGCTCTCGGGTCATCCAAAACCCAATCCGAACATACGTCCAAGTCCAAATTCATCATACGAACCTATTGGGACCATCAAATCCTAGTTTCGAGGTCAGTTACTGTAAATGTTGACCCAAGTAAAACTTAACCCTTTGAAGCCAATAATAAGGAACTAAGTGTTTCGATTTCAACCCGAACCCTTCTAAATCCCGAACTAACCATACCTGCAAGTCAAAAAATAGTAAAATAACATACGGGGAGCCTTATTTAGGAGAACGGGGATCTAGAAATCAAAACAACTTGTCGGGTCGTTACATTCTCCAGCTCTTAAATAAATGTTCGTCCTCGAACGGGTCTAGAATCGTACCTGGAGTGCCGAATAAGTGTGGACATATGCTCTGCATGTCCTCATCGGTCTCCCAAGTCGCCTCCTTGACTGGTTGACCCCTCCACTGAAATATTCTTGGACCTCAACTGGCGAACCTCCCTGTCAACAATGGCAATTGGCTCCTCCTCATATCCCAGGCTCTCATCTAACTGAATCGTGTTATAGTCTAACACATGCTACCTATCGGCATGATACTACCGGAGCATAGACACGTGGAAGACCGGATGAACTCCCAGTAGACTAGGAGGCAAAGCAAGCTCATAAGCAACCTCCCCAACTCATCTCAACACCTCAAATGGACCTATAAACCTTGGGCTTAACTTGCCCTTCTTCCCGAACATCATGATTTCCTTCATCGGCGAGACTTTCAAGAGAACCTTCTCGCCCACCATAGATGATAAATCACGTGCCTTCTGATCTGCGTAACTCTTCTATCTGGACTATGCTGTGCGAAGTCTCTCCTGAATCAACTTTACCTTTTCCAAGGCATCCTTCACCAAATCGGTACCATATAACTTAGCCTCGCCGGGCTCAAACCACCCGATGGGAAAACAACATTGCCGACCATATAAAGCCTCGAATGGAGCCATCTCGATGTTGGACTGATAACTGTTGTTGTAAGAAAACTCGCCCAAAGGCAAGAATCATTCCCACTGCCCTCTGAAGTCAATCACACATGCTCCGAGCATATCCTCCAAGATCTTAACTGTCTGCTCCAACTTCCCATCGATCTGCGGATGAAAGGTTGTGCTGAGCTCTACCCGAGTCCCCAACTCACTCTATACTGCCCTCCAGAAATGCAAAGTAAACCAATGGCCTCTATCTGATATAATGGAAACAGGCACACCATGCAACCGAACAATCTCCTGTATGTAAATTTGGGCCAATATCTTTGAAGAATACATGGTCACAACTGGAATGAAGTGTAACACCTTGGTCAACCTATCGACAATGACACAAACTGCATCAAATTTCCTCAAGGTCCGCGGCAACCCAACTACGAAGTCCATAGTAATACGCTTCTATTTCCACTCAGGTATAACCATCTGCTGGAGTAGGCCACCTGGACTCTAATGCTCATACTTAACCTACTGGAAATTTAGGAACCTCGCCATATACTCAACTATGTCCTTCTTCATCCCCCGCCACCAATAATGCTACCTCAGGTCGCGATACATCTTCGTAGCACCTGGATGAATAGAATACCGAGAACTCCGTGCCTCCTCAAGAATATTTTCCCTCAATCCATCAACACTAGGGACACATAGATGACCCTGGAGTCGCAGAACACCATCCTCACCGATAGTAACCTCCTTGGAACCACCCTATAGTACCGTCTATCTGAGAACCAATAAGTATGGATCGTCGTACTAGTGATCCTGGATCTGCTCGAATAGTGAAGACTGGGCGATGACGCATGCAAGAACTCGGCTGGGCTCTGAAATATCCAACCTCACAAGTCTGTTAGCCAAGCACTAAATGTCCAAAGCTAATAGCCTCTCCTCTACTAAAATGAATGCCAAAATACCCATACTCTTTGCCTTTCTACACAAGGCATCTGCAACTACATTCGCCTTGCCGGATGATAAAAGATGGTAATATCATAATCTTTTAGTAACTCAAGCCACCTGCGCTATCTCAAATTGAGGTCCCTCTACTTGAACAAATGCTACAAACTGCGATGATCGGTGTAAACCTCACAGGACACCCCATAAAGATAATGCCTCCAGATCTTAAGATCATGAACTATCGCGGTCAACTCCAAATCATGTACGGGGTAATTCTTCTCATGGGGCTTCAGCTAACGTGAAGCATATGTAATAGCTCACCCCTCCTGCATCAATACATAACCCAGGCCAACTCGTGAAGCGTCGCAATACACAGTATACATCCCTAAACCGGAAGGTAACACTAACACCAGTGCTGAGGTCAAGGCAGTCTTGAGCTTCTGAAAGCTCGCCTTGCAATCATCGGACCATTGGAACGGAGCACCCTTCTGGGTCTATCTAGTTAAAGGTGCTGCAATAGATTAGAAGCCCTCCACAAACCGACGATAATAATCTGTTAACCCCAAGAAGCTCCTGATCTCGGTCACTGTGGTAGGACGAGGCCAACTTTGAACTGCCTCGATCTTCTTGGGATCTACCTTAATACCCTCACCTGATACAACATGCACCAAGAATTCCACATAATCTAAATAAAACTCATACTTGGAGAATTTAGCATATAGCTTCTATTCCCGCAAGGTCTGAAGCACCACTCTCAAATGTTGCTCGTGCTCCTCCATGCTACGCGAGTAGATCAAAATGTCATCAATGAAAACAATGACAAATGAGTCAAGATACGGCCTGAATACCCAGTTCAACAAATCCATAAATGTCGCTGGGGCATTAGTAAAATCGAAGGACATCACTAAAAACTCATAGTGGCCATATCTAGTCCGAAAAGCCGTCTTCGGAACATCCGAATCACGAATCTTCAACTGGTGGTACCCTGATCTCAAGTCAATCTTATAGAACACCCTGGCACGCCGCAACTGGTCAAGAAGATCCATTCTAGTTTCATAACCACAGAAAGTCACGATACAGGACTGGTAGATCCAATCCACCACAACAAAATCGCCCACTGGCATGGACACATATACATGAGTACCCAAGGACTCGCGAGGAACACCTAGGAAATGAGCAAACAGAGATGAAACATATGAATATGTAGACCTTGGATCAAATAGTACCGAGGCATCCCTACCGCAGACAGAAATAATACATGTGATCACAGCATTTGAGGCCACTGCATTTGGTCTGGCTGGAAAATCATAGAAACTAGTTGGAGTGCCACCTAACTGGCCTCCACCTCTAGGACGGCCTCTACCCACCTTCCCTCCACCTTTGGGTGGCCGGATGGCTGGTGCGGTAGTTGATCCTGTAATCATAGGCTGATGACCCTGTTGTACTGCCTTGCCCCGAAGTCTGGGACAAAACTTCTTCATGTGGCCAGGATCCCCGCACTCATAACAACCCCCCAGAATGGTGGACTGCTGACCTGAAGTATGACACTGATGGTTTGAATACCCACTGGAGGAACCCTGAATGGCTGGTGGGCAGTAGGAGCTCTCTGGCATGGCACTGAAATAGGGCTGCACTGGAGCATCTAGAGAAGGCGGCGGTGTTGGATATGTGGGCCTGCTAGAATGACCCCTCTCAAACTAACCTCTGCCCCCAGACGGAGCACCACTGAATCCACAGGAATTACGGATCCGTTTGTCCTGCAGCATCTGCTCTCGGCTCCCCTGACGGACACCCTCGATCCTCCCAACTATCTCCACAACTAGCTCGTAAGAAGTCCCCATATCATTTTATTATCTCAGCTTGCCTGGATACTAGAGTGAAAACCGGCAATAAACCTCTGGACTCTCTTTGCATTGGTGGGAAGTATCATAAGGGCATGGAGAGACAACTTAGAGAATCTCGCCTCATAGTCGGTCACTGACATCTGACCCTGCTGGAGTTGCTCGAACTGAAATCGCAACTCTTCTCTCTGAGAGGGTGGAATATATCTATCCAGAGAGATACGTGCGAACTAGTCCCAAGTCAAGGGAGGAGAACCCGCTGGTCTGCCGAGGAGATATAACTGCCACCACCTACGAGCCCTGCCCTTCAGCTAAAAAGTGGTAAAGTCCACCCCGTGGGACTCCAATATCCTCATGTTGTGCAGTCTGTCCCTAAAATGATCAATAAAGTCCTGGGAGTCCTCAATGTCGCTCACCTCCAAAGACAAGAGGATGTAGCCTGGTCCATCTATCCAATAGCTTCAACGGCTCGCCGACCGTAGTTGGTCTGGGCTCAAGTATAGATGCTGCAACTGGCTGGGCTTCACCCATGGGTAGTGCGCCTGAGGTCTGATATACGACAATTGCATGCCCAGGAGTCTAAAGCTCCCTCTTCCACCTGGGATGTGTCTGGGTCTGCTGGAAATAAACCGGCCTGAGTCATAGAATCCATGAACCGTAGCATATGGCCCATGACCTCCTGGAATCCTGGTGCAGACATGAAATCCACTCGGGCTGGCTCCTCTACAGGAACCTCGCCCTGCTCCTCAATAACAGGATCCTCCACTGGATCCACTGGTGGCACAACTGGAGCAAATCTAGGATGGCCTCGTCCTCTACCATGAGCTGGATCCCTCCCTCGGCCTCTAACAACAGGCCTCTAGCAGTAGGGGAGCAGCTCCTCCACAGTCGGGTACATCTGCAGCGCGCGTTCTCACCATCTGTGAGAGAATAAGAGAAAGATACTTAGCAAAACATCAAATTCACGATAGGAGATGAAGAAAGAGAGGTTTCCTAACACCCTATAGCCTCTCGAAGATAAGTACGAATGTCTCCGCACCAATCCGAAAGACTCTATTAGTCCTGCTCATAACTTGTTAGACCTAAGTGAACCTAGTGCTCTGATAGCATGTTGTCATAACCCAATTTCCCCTATAGGCCGTTATGGCATCCAACGTTGCCGCTAGGCAAGCCAACAGTGAAGTAGCCATGTATTTATTCTTTTTAACAATTTCAAAATAGTTTATTTTCATTTATTAAGTAAGTAAGAGCTGAAAAATTTAATAAAATAAAGCGTACATAAATATGAGAGCAAGTGTAGTGAAATAAATACTCAAAAACCATCAAATGTCTACTAGCATATTTCCAAGGCCTGGTGTCACAAGTGTATGAGCTACTAGTAGGATATACAAAACACTAAACTACTATCTAAAATAGAGTTGACAGAAAGTAAATGCAAAAGTGAGACTCGAGGTGCTGCAGAACAGACTCGGAAGCAGCTCACCACTAAGCCTCGGGGTATCGGGGTGCGCGTCGGAATGACTGCCAGATGCACCTACCTCAGATTCTGCACTATTGGTGCAGAAGTGTAGCATGAGTACATAAACAACATGTAACCAATAAGCATCTAGTCTAATCTCGAAGAAGTAGTGACGAGTGGTTGACATTGACACTTACTATGGGCCAACAATAAAATGCAGAAACTCTAAACAGTTATGGAATATGGAAATAATAATAATAACACAATAACAAGCAGCGAATAAATTATTCTTTAACTGAAAATAAATTCCAAAATCTTCATATAACACATACTAGTTCCAAATCACTTTCGGTTATTAAATAAATTATACCTCTCAAGCCATAACATAATGTCAAGTGTAATCGGGTTTCGAGAATTTATCATGCACGATTTATGCCGAGGTCGTACGGCCTGATCCAAAATACTGTGTGCACTGCCGAGGGTAGAACGACATGAACCATAGATGCATCTATTATACTTCCGATGCGAACGGCCCACTCCCATGAGAATAGAGAAGTTTACCTCGCTCGCGAAAGTACTTGTGATGCGAGAGGACATGGATTTACTCAGAGTTATTAAGTATTGCTTAGTTCTTTACCCAAATAAGAAGTCTAACTTGGAAGTTTTCAACTTTAAAATCTCTAGTCTCAGCTCTACTTAAGATAATTAATAAGCACAACAACCATAACAGTACAATTAAAACATGATGTAAATCTAAGACTACCCGAACATCTCATGGAATATAGCTACGCACGGACTCTCGTCACCTAGTACGTACGTAGCTCCCCACACAAGTAATTCACAGCAAAAATACACCTAAGGTGATTAGTTCCCTTTTACAAGGTTAGGCAAGACATTTACCTCGTTCTCAAGCTCACTTCCGGTCCACTAATCTGCTCTAGAAGCCCCAAGTCGATGCCGAAAAATACGAAACTAGTCAAATATTATATAATTTAATCAATATATACTCGAAACTTCATAATTTAGCTATCAGAGTATTCACCCAACCCAAATTGGAAGATTCTTAAAATTTGCCCCCGGACCCACATGCCCGGATTCCGGAAATTTTCAAAGATAAATATTACCCATAGCCTCATGAACTCAAATATATAATTTTTACTTAATTTGATAATCGATTTCGTGGCCATATCCCATTTTTACCAAAACCCTAGGTTCTTCACAAATACCACAAGTTTTCATAATTATTCCATGTTTAATCTACCCTAAACCCGCATAATTAACTTGAAAATGGGTGGGAGTTACTTACCTTAGTATGTATATGAGAATCCCCCTCAAATGAGCTCTCAAAACCGCCCAAGACCAAATGAAATATGAGGGAAAATGGCTTAAGTCTCGGTGTCACGACCCAAAATTCATTATAGGTCGTGATGGCATCTAACGCCGCCGTCAGGCAAGCCAACGGTGATTTATCAATTTAATTACTCATCTTATTACTTTTGAAATCACAAATTTTAATAAGAAAAGGAAATTTACACTTTTAAATCCACGGGAATGTACAAAATTATAGTTTATAAGAGAAACGAAAGGCGACGATCATATACAGAATCGTAAGCATCAACTAGTATACCCCAAAACTCGGCGTCACAAGTGCATGAGCAAGGAGTACAATAATAATACAACAACTATTGGAAGGTAAATAAAAAAGGATAAAATAAATAGTACGATGGGGACTCTGTGGACTGCGATGAATAGCCTGGGATGTAGCTCACATGAAGTCTCCCCAATAGTTGTGCCTATGCGCCAAAATGATCATCAAATGAACCTGTCAGATCCTGCACAATTTAGTGCAAAAGTGCAGCATGAGTACGCAAATCAACGCGTACCTAGTAAGTATATAGTCTAACCCCAGAGAAGTAGTAACGAGGGATCGACATCGACACTTACTAGAGGTCCAACAAAGCAATATAATAAAATAATAAGCAGGTGTGAAGCACACAACTATAATGGGGTAAATCTGTAAGTTACCTAATCTTCCAAATATTTCTTATAAAGTATGAATTTCTCAGTCTTGTATTCTACCTCATCATCTCAGATGTATCAAGTACCAGTAACAAACAGATAAAAAGTACCATATAAAATGTCAAGCCAAGGAAGAATATCAAATATATGATTACACATCAAGTGTTATCATGCACGATTATGCCGAGGTCGTACGGCCCGATCCAGAATAATGTGTACACTGCCGAGGGTCGAGCGGCATGAACCATAGATGCATCTATTATACTGCTGAGGCGTTCGACCCGCTCCACAAGAAAGGAAGAAAATCATCAAATTACGAGACACGTTCTTACACGTGCTTCGTTTGGAAGAATGAATTTTATAGTTGAAGCTTTAAGTTGGAAGAGTTGACCAAGTTTGACTTTTTAGTATTAGACCTCGAATTTGAGTTTTGATTGTTCCGATAGGTACGGATGGTGATTTTCGACATGAGCGTATGCCCGGATTTGCATTTGGATATTCCTAGATGGTTTTAGCACTAATTTTAATATGTGCACACTTTGCACGAAATAAAACAGAAAGGGGTAATACAATGCTTATTCTTAAATGAGAAATGACTCTTGTTGTAACGACCCGACCGATCATTTTGAGCATTTATATTTCGCTCAGCTATTTAAAGTCTTGAGTAGCTTCATATGACGTATTATGACGTGTGTAAATCGTCAGCGTTGGTTTTAAGCTATTTTAAAAATTAGTTTGGAAGAATGAATTTCATAGTTGAAGCTTTAAGTTGGAAGAGTTGACCAAGTTTGACTTTTTAGTAATAACCTCAGATTTAGGTTTTGATGGTTCTGATAGGTCTGGATGGTGATTTTCAACATGAGCGTATGCCCGATTTGCATTTGGATATTCCAAGAAGGTTTCGGTGCTAATTGGCAGAAATTGGAAATTTGAAGGCTTGGTAAGTTCATAAGTTTGACCGAGAGCTGACTTTGAGGATATAAAATTCGGATTGTGGTTTCAGGAATTGGAATAGCTTCGTTATGTCATTTGTGACTTGTGTGCAAAATTTGAGTTCATTCTGATTTGATTTGATATGTTTCGGCGCGAGTTTTGGAAGTTGAAAGTTCAAAGTTCATTAAGTTTGTTTTGAGGTGCGATTCGTCGTTTCGATATTGTTATGCATGATTTGAGGCCTCAAGTAGGTCCGTGTTATGTTATTGGACTTGTTGGAATGTTCGAATGTGGTCCCAAGGGGTTCGAGCGTGTTTCGGGTTGAATTCGGATCATTTTCCTTCATTTTGGCATAGTTGGTTCTGCTGAGCATCTAGTTTCCTTGTTCGCTATCGCGTAGAGTTAATCGCGATCGCGTAGAGTTGTTTGATGGCTGGGGAAAATTTGTTCATCGCGTTCGCGAAGGTTGAGGCAAATGTTCAGCATGTTCGCGAGTCTAGCAACGCGTTCGCGTAGAAGGAAGGAAGGCTTGAAGATGTCAGGCATTTGTTCTTCGCGGTCGCAAAGTGCTGAACGCGATCGCGTAGCTCTAGGAGAATGATCATCGCATTCACGACTGTGATGGTGCGATTGCGAATTAGGAAGTGTCAGCTAGTGGGATTTGTTCTATGCAAACGCGCGGGATTGTCTGCGTTCGCGAAGTGTACTAACTGGGCAGACTCTATTAATTTCCATTTCTAGGGTTAGAGTCATTTTATCATATTTGGAGCTATGGAGCTCGGATTGAAGTGATCTTGGAGGCGATTTCATCACATGGATTGGGGTAAGTGTTCTCTATTCGATTTTGATTCTATTTCATGAATCTATCTTTGTTTTTGGCATTTAATTGAGGATTTCAAGAGAGAAATTGGGGGATTTTGTCTAAAGTTTCATAGAGTGAATTTTTGAGTTTTGAACAACGATGTGGAGCCGGATTTGAGTGAAACTAGCACGGTTGTACTTGTAATCGAATGGGTTGTCGTATTTTATAAGTTTTGTCGGGTTCGAGGTGCGGGTCCAGGTTTGACCTTTTGGTTGACATTGGACTTTTGATTAAAGATTCGACCTTTATCATTTGGAATTGTTTCCTTAGGCATTATTTGATGTATTTGAGTTGCTTTTGAGTAGTTTCGAGTTTTTCATAGGTCGGTACGCACGAGATGGCATTTTTGGAGTATTTGGCTTGCTCGGTATTGGATTTGGCTTGTTCAAGGTAAGCAACACTTTTAAACTTGGTGCTGAGGGTATCAACCCCTGAATATACGTGATATATGTTTGGTGTTTAGGTGACGCACATGCTAGGTGACAGGCGTGTGGGCGTGCACCATGTGAATTGTGACTCAGTTATTTTTGTGGTACTGTGTAGTTTCCTAATCTTATCTGTATCTATGAAATCTCTACGTGCTAGAGTAATTTAGTTGTGATCCATGTTAAAAACCATGTCTAGGCTATATGATGATTCTGTTGGGACCCACTGAGGTCATATCTGTTGTGGAGTTATTTTGCTTAAATTGTAGTTACATACTTAGTCATACTCATTCATTTGCATATCATATCTTAGTCTCTGTTGCCATTTATTGATACATCATATCATCATTTTTGGGTTGATTTTCATGACATTGTGAGCTCGAAAGACTGGAGAGATTGATGACTGAGTGAGGCCGAGGGCCTATTTGTGAGTCAGATTTATGGGAGCGGGCTGCACGCCGCAACATGTTATTTTGATTTATGCCATGATTTGCTTATTATAGTTTGGGATGAAGGAGCCCCTCCAGAGTCTGCACACCTACAGTGAGTGCAGGTACCTATTGAGTGCGAGTGCGAGTGTCGAGCGAGAGTGTCGAGAGACTGTGTGGACTGAGTATCTGTGAGGACTGAGTAACTGGGAGAAATGAGTGGATTGATACTCTGAGAGTATGCATATGGTTGTTCACTATGTTGTATCGCATTCGACATGTGCACTTGACATGCAGGCATAGAGATGCATTTTCCTCATGTTGTACGGTATCACGTCATTCATGACTTCTCATACACATTGACATGTAGGCATATAGATGTACTTTTCTCATGCCATTCGATAATGAAACATTTTCCTGTGGAAAAGTTTTGGAAATAAAATCACGGTTTTACAAACTTACTCATGTTTTAGAGCTTTCGGTAAAAGATTTGGGTTTTACGGTTATACTTGAAAAGCATGCCTATTTTTCTGGAATTTTGAACGAGTTGAGCACTATATCTCTGAGTTACTTCTTTTAGCATTTTCAGTATGATGTTATGAATTGTTGTTGGCTATTGGTGTGGGACTCAGACAAATAGTATATATTGGTAGTAGGTTGGATCAGCAAGGTAATAGATATGATCGGTTCTTTGGGTACTTATGATATGGTGAGTCTCTACAGGTGTTTCTTGGCAATGCTCTTGGGTTTTGGTGACTTGCGTAGCTTGGTTATGTGCAAATGGATTCCAAAGAGTTCTTAATGGTATCTACCACGGTTCGAGGTGTATAATTCCTACTGGCGTGAAGAACATGTTACGTATTGTGATTTTCTCCTCGATGAGATCAAATGGAAGGTTTCTGACTGATGGGGTATGTATTCTGCTTGTGACTTAGAGTTGATTATGAGATTCTCATAATTTTCATATGATAGAATGATAGATGCGGTGTGTTGTGTGGGATTGAGATTTGCATGTGCAAGGTCACGGTTCATATTTGGAGGGAAGGTCATGAATTTTGGACATCATGGACAATTTCAGATATTTAGATGAATGTTATAACTACTTGGTAATTCCTGAGAAGGGTGCACATTTCAGAAGGCACACCGTGTGTTGACTTACGAATGCTTCATGGGTATTGCGGTACTCGCCTGGTTGATCGACTACTGAGGTTCAAATTTTGCTATGTGGCTCAGAAGAATTATAGAAATATCTCTCATGAGAGTTATTGTGTATGAGAGATGTGGTAATCGTTTGCGTGGTGGAGTTGGGTTCAGCTATGGTGATTCATGTGTTCTATGGATTTGGAGATTGGGAGTTCTCAAAAATAGATTATTTCGGGGTTACGGACTGTGAAGATATGGCCAAAGTTAGCTATATGGTAGCACGTACTATGGTTAGTCATGATGGACTTTTGGAAGGCTATTTATCCAATTTGGAATAGTTGATTGCGCCTTGGTTATGGCCTTTTTCCGGTTGTGGTATATTTTATTATTTGCTTCTCCATGGTTACGGTCATGCACTTTGGGTACTTGATGTCAAATTGCACGTGGTTGTTGACTTTGAGCATTGTGGCTTAAGGTATTTCATGTGGACTAGTGTTAGGATGGGGTCATGCATTGCAGCGAAGTTATGTTGAGATATGATCCTTTGTGATTGATTCATGTGTCTTGGTTCTACTATGTATGATGGGCTCAGTCGTATTACCATTTCTTCTCTTAATAAATATCACTTGAACTGGTTTATTGTCAGTTGGCTTACCTAACGGGTTGGGTTAGGTGCCATCACGACTAGTTGGATTTTCGGTCGTGATACTTGTATACCAAAAACGAAGTATGTCAGTAAAAAGCATGGGTTTAATGAAGAGCACTAATCTTAAAAGGTGTAAATGTTATTGTGATAGCATTGATACACGAGTGTTGGAAGCTTATGGGCTATGGAAGTATATCTATGGTGCACACAAAAGTAGATAAAATCTCATTTTTTTTGTTAGAGAAGCCTCACAAGGAACTCAATAGAGTTAGGAGTTGGTTAAAGTTAAGAAATGGAAAATTAAACCTTAGTATTCGAGAATGGATGGCAGAGTAGTATCGTAAAATGAATGAAATTGGGATGAATATGTTTCATATAGCAAACTTGTGAGCAATAATAGTTATCAAGTTGGGATCTTCAGGAACTCTAAAGTCACGAGTGAAAGTGGGGGTATTAATTGTCATGTGATGGATGAATCTAGGACAAATATCTCATTAGTCTTTGGAAGGAATAGAAGAACATTCCAGAATAATTTTAACGGTTAGAGAACATCAAGAGTCCTATGTGGGAAAATCATGCTTGGTAACAAGATGCGTGAAAGGCAAAAGACTTATTTGAAAGTACTATTTATGAAAGAATTTCAAGTCTATGATTCGGAATGGACAAGTTCTGCGGGTACCAAATGGGCAATACAACTTCGCTCTTATCAAGTATGAGCTATAGCCTCGAGCAAGCTAAGAAATTAAGGAAACATGGAAATTCATTTATTCTTTTATCTAAAAAAATTAGAAATTCTAATCACAGAGAGATTTTTGGTTTATTTGACGATACTTTTCAGGTACAACTTGACTTATGCATGACTAAAGAAAATGAAGGCATGTACAGTAGTAATATGAGAGCTATTTAGTAGCTATTGTTTATATTGAATGGTATTCATGTATGTTACAAGTTAAAAGTTTCAAAGATTTATATTTGATGCACTTATGGTATATGTATGGCCGAGGGACCAAGATGGTACATTATGTTATATATTGTTGGTTGTTGAGCTATGTTGTTGTTGGTGCCCGTGTGGGAGATTATTCTTGACAGGTTGAAATTTTTGGATAGTCCCAATTAAAAGAAAAACTCTGCCGAAATTTTTAAGAATTTGAAGAGTTAGCAAAATTTTGAAGTGTAAGGGAGTTGAGATTTTGGAGATAAACTCTAAGATAAGCGGCAAATGATTAAGCATGGCGATTTAAGAAAAAAGGGAGGATAACTTCTTGCGTTAGAATAACTTATAAAATATTCGAGGTCAAATGTTCTTAAGTGGGGGAGAATTTAGTGCCCAGAAAAATAAATTTGAAATATTATAAGGTCATTAAGAGGTCTGACGTGTACTAATTATATTTATTTGTATGAGCGTGTTAATTAACAATATGAAATATATCCCATGAACATAATTTCAAGTATACAAGGTGTATTTGAAGTGATATAGGGCCTAAGGAGAGCCCTTGGGACAAGTCAAGTTGGAAATTACATGATAGACTAAAGTTCCAAATGAGTACGCACAAGACCTAACTTTAGACGAGCATATATATATATATATGGAGTTATCTGGTAAACAATATATCAAATTAAAGATCTTTGAGTCTAATTTTCAACGGTTCTAACCGTTCACTATTTAGATATTTCTACAAGGATTTATGGACGTTTTAGTAAAAGGTGTCCAGCAGGGGAAAAACATGGGATACGAGCTACAACCTACACAACGCAAGGTACAACTCGCTGAGGCACATGTGACTATATAAGGCAGCCACGGGCAACAACCATTTTTGGGGATTTGTTTGAGCTAGGGATTGGTTCTTTCATGGTGGATTCGAACTTGGGGACTACTTAAGAATACAAGGTGAGCTTTTATGGATATTTTAAGTTAATAACATCCTATTAACACTAGTATTAACATCATTCAATCTTTGAAATCCCTAGAAATCTTTCAAGTTGTTCAAGAACACCAAATTTCCCAAACATTGGATTTTTAAGGAAAATCTTCAAGAAAGTAATCCTAATGCTTCAAACTCATTTCTTATGAGTCGGTGGGAGTAATTATAATATTTGTTTCAAGTTATTATGGTTGGATAATTGATTTCATAAACCCTACTTCATGGCATGAATAGTGTTCTTGAGAAAATGAGGGAAATATAAATAGTGTTCTTAAAAATGAAATTAAAGGATGCAATGAACCTATGTAATAATTTTCTAGCTAAATTGGAAGTGTTCAACTAAGTAATCACCAAATTGAACCTGCTCCTGAGCTAAAGTGGCTGGTGGATATGCAGGTGTTGCTCTAGCGGTTGTACGAGCTGCACCTCTCCCCCTACTGCGGCCCCTACCGCGGCCCCTACCGCAACCCCGACCTCTCATGGCCCTAGCAGGTGCTACTAGTTGCTGTCTGTCTAGTCCGGTAGCACGTGTCCTCACCATTTGTGAGAGAATAAAATAACAGAAATTTAGCTCCCGGAATCATCAAATTCGCACGACAAGAATACAAGAATGTGATGTTTTCCTAAGGGTTCGGCAGCCTCTCAAAGAAAAGTACAGACATCACTGTACCGATCCACAAGACTCTACTAAACCTGCTCATGACTCGTGACACCTATGTAACCTAGGCTCTGATACCAACTTGTCACGACCCAAAACTCAACTTGTCGTGATGGCGCCTATCATGGCACTAGGCAAGCCGACTACTCAGACAGTTCCAACACTTTCAAATTTAAGATATGCTAAAACAGGTTTAAATAAATAATAATCTCATAAAACTGATAAAACTGTCATAACTCAAGATAGAAGTTCCCAAAATCAACGTGTCACTGAGTACATGAGCATCTATATGATACAAGTCTGAAATATTGTCTAAGAAAAATTGGAACTGAATAAATAAGACTGAGGGATAGGGAAGGAGAGTCAAGGTCTGCGGACGCTAGGGCAGCTACCTCGAATATCTCTGAACGACAGTAAACTCTGAGAATCAGCAACCACCATGTCCGGATACACCTGAATCTGCACATGAAGTGCAGGGTTAATCGTGAGTACAACCAACTCAGTAAGTAACAAGTCTAACTAGTGGGCTGAAAGTAGTGACGAGCTTCACAAGTATAGTTCAATTACAGGATTACAGTACAAAAATGTAAGCATGCTTTCAAGTTTAACATTTAAAGCCCAAATAGGTAAATCATGTCAAGTGCAATTAAAACAAGATATGGTACATCTTGGTATCTACATGACACTCATATATGCCAATTGAAGTATAAAAATAGTAATGAAATCATATGCATATTCTCGAAGTATCAGTCACTCAGTCCTCCCATTCACTCCATCCTCACAGTCACTCATGCCTCACAGTCACTCCATCCTCACAGCCACCCATTCCTCCTAATCGCTCGGCACTCGCACTTGCACTTAGTAGGTACATGCGCTCACTGTGGATATGTAGACTCCGAAGGGGCAATTCCAGCCCAAGCGCTATAATAAGCCAATCATTGCATGAATCATATAAACATGATGCGGCATGCATCCCGATCCCATAAATATCCTCACAATCAGGCCCTCGGCCTCACTCAGTCATCAATCTCTCCAGTCTCTCGGGCTCACAATAATCATGATAATCAGCCCAAACAATGATGATATAATGTATCAATAAAGGACAATAGAGACTGAGAAATAATATGCAAATAATAGATGTGACTGAGTACAAAATCGCAAATTAAACAAATAATCCAACATGTAACATGACCTTTGTGGGTCCCAACAGTACCAACACATAGCCTAAGCATGATTTCTAACATGACTGGCAGCTGAACTTCTCTACCACATGGTGAAAATATGGGTAACGACAAGATTATTCAACTATACATTTCCATGGAATTGACCTAGTCACAATTCCTATGGTGCACACCCACACGCCTGTCACCTAGCATCTGTGTCACTTCAACACCAATCACATAACACGTAGTTCAGGGTTTCATACCCTCAGAACCAAGTTTAGAAGTGTTACTTACCTCAAACCATGCAAATCCCTACTTCAATAAGCCCTTGCCTCGCGAATCAGCCTCTAAATGCCTCGAATCTAGCCACAAACAATTCGATACAATCAACACGAGCTAAAGGAATCAATTCCATAAGAAAATACTAAATTCTTAATCAAAAATCAAAAAGTCAACTCAAAAGACGACCCCCTGACCCACATCTTGGAATCCAATAAAAGTCACAAAATCTAGAATCCCATTTAACCACGAGTCTAACCATATCAAATTTACCAAATTCTGATACCAAATTACCACTCAAATCCCCCAAATTAAACTCTCAAAATCCCTAGCCTCAAACTCCCAATTTCCACCTCAAAAATACACAAACTAGGTGGGAAATTCAATGGGGAAACAATATTATTGAATAAAAATGATCACAAGTGACTTACCTCAAGAAACCCCTCGAAATCCCTCTCAAAAATCGCCTTAGCCCGATATTGAAATGTCCAAAAATGATAAAATTACGAACCCTCGAATTAATATAATCTGCCCAGTGCTTTCGCTTCTACGGATCACTTGACCGCATCTGCCGTCCCACTTCTGCGGATTTTCCATCGCTTCTGCGATCCAGGATCTCCAGCCCACTTCCGCATCTGCGGTCTCTCATGCACAGATGCGCATTTTCATCTGCAGATATACTTCCGCACCTGCGCCCCCAGGCTTCCTTTCCCAATCTCGCACTTGCGACACCTCTCCGCATTTGCGACCTCACAGGTGCAGACAACCCTTTGCACCTCCGATCACTGCCCAGCTTCGCCCAAACTACACCTGCGACCATTCCCTTGCTTCTGCGGTCACGCACCTGTGACCAAAACTCCGTAGGTGCGATGACACCAGACACTAGCAGCCTAGATTTCCTCTCAAGTCTAAATTTCAACCCGACTCCCATCTGTATCATTCCCGAGGGCCCCGAGACCTCAACCAAATATACCAATAAGTCCTAAAACCCGATACAAACTTAGTCGAGCCCTCATATCACATAAAACAACATCAAAAACACTAATTGCACCCCAATTCAAGCCTAATAAAAACTAAGGAATTTCAACTTCTACCATCGATCCCGAAACCTATCAAATCACGTCTGATTTACCTCAAATTTTGCATACAAGTCATAAATGACACAACGCACCTACTCCAACTCTCAGAACCAAAATTCGAGCCCGGTAACAACAAAGTCAACTCTCGGTCAAACTTCTCAGCTTCCAAAATTTCTAATTCTCCACGTTTTGCCATTTTAAGCCTAAATCAACTACAGACCTCCAAATCACTATCCGGACACACTCCTAAGTCCAAACTAATCCAACGGAGCTATCAAAACTATCAAAACTCCATTCCGGGGCCATTTACACATAAGTCAACATCCGGTCATCCTTTTCAACTTAAGCTTCCAACCTTGAGACTAAGTGTCTTAACTCATTCCGAAATACCCCCGAAACCGAACCAACTACCCTGGCAAGTCACATAGCAACTAATAAGAATAAAATGAGCAGTAAATGGGGCAACGGGGCTACAATACTTAAAACGACCGGTTGGATCGTTACATCCTCCCCCTCTTAAACAAACGTTCGTCCTCGAACGGGTCTAGAAACGTACCTAGAGTCTCAAATAAGCGTGGATATCTATTTCGCATCTCCCGCTCGGTCTCCTAAGTATCCTCCTCAATTGGATAACCTCTCCACTACACCTTCACTGAAGCTATGTCTTTTGATCTCAACTTTCGAACCTGCCGATCCAAAATGGCCACCGGCCTCACATCATAAGTCAAATCACCATCCAACTGAACCGTGCTGAAATCAAAAACATGAGAGGATCGCCGACATACTTCCGGAGCATAGAAATATGAAACACTGGATAAACACAAGACAGACTAGGCGGCAAGGCAAGCTTATAAGCCACCTCTCCAATCCTCTAAAGCACCTCAAATGGCCTAATATACCGAGGGCTCAACTTTCCCTTCTTCCCGGACCTCATAAAACCCTTTATGGGTGAAACCTTGAGCAGTACCTTCTCCTTAACCATGTAAGCAACCTCACAAACCTTTCGATCGGTGTAGCTTTTCTGTCTAGACCATGTCGTGCTATGCCGATCCTGAATTAATTTAACTTTGTCCAAAGCATCCTGAACCAAGTTAGTACCCAATAGCCTAGCCTTATCCTGCTCAAACTAACCCACCGGAGACCGACAACGACTCCCATACAAAGCCTTATACGGAGCCATCTGAATGCTCGACTGGTAGCTGTAGTTATAGGCAAACTCTGCGAGTGGCAGGAACTAATCCCAAGAACCCCTGAAATCTATGACACAAGCGCGTAGCATATCCTCCAATATCTTAATAGTGCGCTCAGATTGTCTATCCGTCTGAGGGTGGAATGATATACTCAACTCAACCTGGGTGCCCATCTCTCGCTGCACTGCTCTCCAAAACTGCGATGTAAACTACGTGCCTCGATATGAAATGATGGACACTGGCACACCGTGAAGCCGAACAATCTCGCGGATGTAGATCTCAGCCAACCGCTCCAAAGAATAAGTAGTCCCAACTGGAATGAAGTGCGTGAACTTGGTCAACCGATCCACAATCACCTAAATAGCATCAAACTTCCTCGAAGTCCGTGGGAGCCCAACTACAAAATTCATGGTGATAAGCTCTCATTTCCACTCCGGAATATCGAGCCTCTGAAGCAATCCGCTCGGTCTCTGATGCTCATACTTCACCTGCTGATAATTTAGGCACTGCGCTACAAACCCCACTATATCCTTCTTTATCCTCCTCCACCAATAGTGCTGCCTCAAGTCCTGGTACATCTTCGCGGCACCCGGATGGATGGAATACCGCAAACTGTGGGCCTCCTCAAGAATCAACTCACGTAACCCATCTATATTAGGCACACAAATCCAACCCTGTATCCTCAACACCCCATCATCCCCAATAGTAACATCCTTGGCATCACCGTGCTGAACCGTGTCCTTAAGGACAACCAAATGGGGATCATCATATTGGCGCTCTCTGATGCGATCATATAAAGAAGACCGAGAAACCACACAAGCTAGAACCCGGTTGGGCTCCGAAACGTCAAATGTCACGAACTGGTTTGCCAAGGCCTGAACATCAACTGCAAGAGGTCTCTCACCAACAGAAATGAATGCAAGGCTACCCATACTCACCGCCTTTCTACTCAAGACATCGACAACCACATTGGCCTTCCCGAGATGATACAGAATGGTGATATCATAGTCCTTTAGCTGCTCCAACCATCTCCACTGCCTCAAATTTAGATCCTTTTGTTTGAACAAGTGTTGGAGACTCCGATGATCCGTAAATACCTCACAAGACACACCGTAGAGATAATGCCTCCAAATCTTCCATGCATGAACGATGGCAGCCAACTCCAAATCATGAACAATGTAGTTCTTCTCACAGGGCTTCAACTAACGTGAAGCATAAGCAATTACTCTACATTCCTGCATCAAGACACCCAATATCGATCCGAGAAGCATCACAATACACTATGTAATAGCCAAAAGCTGAAGGCAAAATTAGAACTGGAGTTATGGTCAAGGCAGTCTTGAGCTTCTAAATGCTCTCCTCACACTCATCCGACCACCTGAATGGAGCACCCTTCTGGGTTAATTTGGTCAAAGGCGCTGCAATAGACGAGAAACCCTCCACAAAGCGACAATAATAACCGGCCAAGCCGAGAAAGCTTCGAATCTCAGTAGCTGAGGAAAGTCTGGGCCAACTCTTAACCGCCTCTATCTTCTTTGGATCCATAATCCCCTCACTGGACACCACGTTCCCCAAGAAAGCCACCGAACTAAGCCAAAACTCACACTTGGAGAACTTGGCGTAAAGCTTCTCCTCCCTCAGCCGTTGTAGTACAATCCTCAAATGTTGGGCATGCTCCTCCTGGCTACGTGAGTACACCAGGATATCATCAATGAATACTATGAAAAACGAGTCGAGATATGGATGAAATACAATGTTCATCAAATGCATGAATGTTGCTGGGGCATTGGTCAGCCCAAAAGACATCACAAGGAACTCATAGTGACCATAACAGGTCCTGAATGTCGTCTTTAGAATATCCGAGTCCCGAATCTTCAACTGGTTATACCCAGACCTCAAATCAATTTTAGAGAACACCCTAACTCCCTGAAGCCGGTCAAATAGATCATCAATGCACGGCAAAGGATACTTGTTCTTGATTGTAACTTAGTTTAACTGTCTATAGTCGATGCACATCCGCATAGTACTGTCATGACCCAATTTCACCTATAGGTCGTGATGGCGTCCAACATCACAACTAGGCCAGTCAACTAGTGAATTAAATAATTATCCGAGTAATTAAACTCTTCTTACTTGCAAAAATAAGAAAATATGAAAGATCTGATTAATTAAAAACCAAGAAAACAATAATAATTAAATCCAAAATTCTACTAGTGTGTGTGCCAAGACCTGGTGTCACAAGTGTATGAGCATCTAGTAGATTACACAAAAAAAATATAATTACTATCTGAAATAAAATAGACATAATACAAATACAGGAAGAGGCATTAGTTTCTGCAGAACGGCTCAGAAAGGCAGCTCACCACTAAGCCTCGGGATAATGTGGGTACGCGCCGGTAGGTCCACCTATAGCACCTGCCTCAGGTCCTGCACAAAAAGTGCAGCAAGCGTAGCATGAGTACGTAAACAAAGTGTACCCAGTAAGTATCAAGCCTAATCTCGAAGAAGTAGTGACGAGAGGTCGACTTTGACACTCACTATGGGTCAATAATATTAAAAATAGAAACATTTAATTAAACAAGACTTATATGAACAACAATAATTTCCTTAACAAGCATAATCAATTAATTCTTTCAATTTCAATAATTTCCAATTTATCAATTAGCTTCACAAGCTGAAATAGAATGTCAAGGTATCATGTAATTATTATTAATAGGCATGATTTCTGCTGAGGTCGTACGGCTCGATCCAGAGTGTCGTGTACACTGCCGAGGGACGTGCAACATGATCCATAGATACATCTATACTGCCGAGGCATTCGGCCCGCTTCACAAGAAAGGAGGACATTTCCTTATAAACCTCCGGAATGAGAAGCTATTATAATGTTAACACATAAAGATGTACAATTTCCATTAACAGTCAAATATTTTGTACAAAAATTCAAGTATGTGAAATTTTAGTCTTTTACTGTTTCCTCTAATAATTTACAAAATAATTCCAATACTTTAAATTAAATAAAGGATACAATTATCACAAGTAATTCATGATTTGAGTCCTAAACTACCCGGACATAGCATAATTAGTAGCTATGCACGGACTCTCATTACCTTGTGCGTACATAGCCCCAACAATTAGCAACAATTATTAATTTAAATCATCTATGGGGTAAATCCCCTCTGACAAGAGACTTACCTTGTCTCAAAGTCCACTTCCCGATCACAGAGTCGCGTTAAAGTCTCTATTCGATGCCGAAAACTCCGAAACTATCCAAATGTTATACAAAATAATTAATGCATGCTCAATAATTCGAAATTAGACTATTAAATTAATTACCTAACCCAAAATGGTAAAATTCTTAAAATTCACCACGGGCCCACGTGCTCGGATTCTGGAAATTTTTGGAGGAAAACGCTACCCATAATCTCAAGAACTCAAATATACAATTTCCATCCAATTTCATAACCATTTTCGTGGTTAAAATCTCATTTTTCTCAAAATCTAGGTTTTTCATCTAAACCTTGATTTCCACGATTTACAGGTTATAATATACCCATAATCTATGTATTTAACTCAAAGTGTATAGAATTAACTTACATTTAAGTTGCTAGTTGAAATCCCCTCTCAAGAAGCTCCAAGGTCGCCCAAGAATGGAGAGAAATGGGCAAAAATGGTTGTTTTCCCGTTCTTTAAGCATTTTTCCAAACAAGCCTTTCGCTTTTGCGGCTCGCAAGCCGCTTTTGTGGCTACGCATCTGAGGAAAAGACCTCGCAGATGCGGCTTCCCCCTTAGCCGGCCTCGTTCGCTTCTGCGGTCATGCGCCGCACCTGGGCCCTTCGTCCGCTTCTGCGTCGCTTCCTTCGCACCTGCACCTTCGTAGGTGCGGTTCTTTTCTCACATCTGCGGTGTCCAGCAACCCCTCCTCTTCGACGCACCTGCGGCTCGTGGCTCGCACATGTGGCTACCCATGCGCAAGTGCAGTTACACCAGAAGCTGGAAGCTTCAGTAGTAGTTTTTTCCAAGTCCAAACTAGGTCCGAGCCTCATATGGTTAACACCCGAGGCCCCCAGGGGCCCGCCCGAACATACCAACAAGTTTGAAATCATAAAACGGACTCGCTCGGAATGTGTAAAACAACATCAAAACTAAGAATCATACCCAACCTGTCACGACCCAATTTCCCCTCTGTGTGACGTCGTGACGGCACCTAGTCTCTATAACTAGGTAAACCTAACATTTTGCGGAATAATGAAATAAAAATATACATTTAACCAACTATTCAAAAATACACAACAAATCCCAAAACCCAGAACATCGTGAATCACAAACTACATAAGGAAAAATCTAGTATCTCTATACATCAGAGTCTAACAAGAAAAAATACATAGGATAACGGACATGAGAAAGAGTAGAAGGGGACTCCGAGGTCTGCGGACGCGGCAGATATACCTTGAAGTCTCCAAAGCTGTCCCGGCTCACTGATAGTATGGCTGATAAGGTGCACCTGGATCTGTACACGAAAAACATATGCAAAGAGTAGCATGAGTACATCACAATCAGTACCCAGTAAGTGCCAAGCCTAACCTCGGTCGAGTAGTAGTAAGGTCAGGTTAGGGCCCTACTGGTAAATATATAATAAAACAATATATAATGTAATACTGCAACAAAATAAAGGCTGAAATTTAACAACAATGAAATCATAGAAGGTAACAGCTCAGTACACAGAAACACAACTGGGAATCTCACGAGATACCGTCTCGTAGTCCCAAACGTAAATGTGCACGGGGATCTCCCGGAATACCGTTCCGTATTCCCAAAGTAAATGTGAAGGGGGGTCTCCCGGAATATCGTTCCGTAGTCCCAAAGTAAATGTGCAGGGGTATCTCCCGGAATACCGTTCCATAGTCCCAAAGTAAATGTGCAGGGGGATCTCCCGGAATACTATTCCGTAGACCCAAAGTAAATATGCAAGACAGGGGGATCTCCCGGAATATCGTTCTGTAGTTCCAAAGTAAATATGCAGTACAGGGGGATCTCCCGGAATACCGTTCCATAGTCCCAAAGTAAATATACAGCGCAAATAATAGAAATGCAACTACATCACAAAATCTTACGATTTAGACTAAGTACCAATCAAGGAAGAAGCACGAAATTCACTAAGCATGCTGCACATAGTTCACATAGGCAATTAAGACATGTAGATATGCTGTATTAGACTAAACAGGATAGCTACGCAAATGGGAATAACTCAATTAAGAATGAAAATAGATTAATACTCATAAAAATGGTATAACTCAAAATAAAAGGAAAACTGGATTGCTGCTCAGTAAGAAAATCTGGTTTTTCCACAATTAGCACGTGTACGTACTCGTCACCTCACGTACACGGCGCTCACATATCACAATAATTCCAAATCTTAAGGGGATTTCCCCCACACAAAGTTAGGCAAGCCACTTATCCCGAGTCAAGCTCAATCAATCTGTAAGAATGCCCTTTCCTCGATTATTCGACTCTGAATGGCCCAAATCTAGCCAAACACAATACATATCATAAATACAACAATAATAGACTCATCTAATTAACGAAATCAAAACTTTTAACAAAAATTCCGAAATTAACTCAAAAATCACCTATGGGGCCCACTTCTCGGAATCGGGTAAAACTCATAAAATACGAAAACCCGTTCACTCCCGAGTCGAACCATATCAAATTTACTAAAATCTGACAACAAATGGTCCTCCAAATACACAAATCAAACTTCCAAATCCCTAGCCTCAAATTCCAATTTTCCACCTTAAATACACACTAACTAAGTGGAAAACTACATGGGGAAGCAAGATTATTGATAAAAAATAAGCACAAGGGACATACCTCAAGAGACCCCTCAAAAATGCTCTCAAGACATCGCCAAACTCGAGCTCAAAATGTTGAAAATGAGCAAAATTCGTAAACACTTACATTTAAGTGTTCTGTCCAGACATCTCGCACCTGCGAGCCTTCAACCGCACCTGCAAAAATTTCATCGCAGGTGCGAAAATCAGTTAAGGGGGACTAAGTCCGCATCTGCGAACAAGGGCCGCCGCTGCGAGCCCGCATCTACGCTTCTCTTCCGCTTCAGTGGATCTATGGCCGCACCTGCGGTCCCAGCTAGACAGGGTCAAAACCGCTTTTGCGGCTCCATGGCCGCTTCTGCGGTGCCGCACCTGCGGCCCAAAGTGCGTAGTTGCGATTACACCAGGTACAGTAGCTCCAGCAATTGCATAAGTCCCAAACTCAATCCGTTAAGCACCCGAAACTCACCTGAGGCCCACGGGACCTCGACCAAACATACCAACCAATCCTAAAACACTATACGAACTTAGTCGAGCCCTCAAACCGCATCAAACAACTAAAAATCATGAATCATCCTCCGATTCAAACTTAAAGAATTTGAAACTTCCAAATTCGACAACCGATGCCGAAAACAATCAAACCACGTCCGATTGACACCAAATTTTGCACACAAGTCTTATTTGACATTATGGACCTACTCCAACTTCCAAAATCGGAATCCGACCCCGATATCAAAATTTCCACTACCGGTCCAAATCTCCAAAAATTTGACTTTTGCCATTTCAAGCCTAAATAAGCGACGGACCTCCAAAACACAATCCAGACATGCTCCTAAGTCCAAAATCACCCAACGAAGTAAAGAGAACCGATGAAATTCCATTCCGGAGTCGTCTTTACATAGTTCCAACTACGGTCAAAATCCTAAGACTTAAGCTTTCGTTTAGGGACTAAGTGTCCCAAATTACTCCAAAAACCAAAATGAAACCTCCCGGCAAGTCACAATAGCAGAAAAAGATATGGGAGAAGCAGTAAATAGGGGATCAGGGCTATTACTTTCAAAACGACCGACCGGGTCATTACATCCTTCCCTTCTAAAAATAATCATTCGTCCTCGAACGAGCATAAAGACATACCTAAAGTGGTGAAAAGGTGGGGGTAACGGCTGCGCACAACATGCTCGATCTCCCAAGTCGCCTCCTCGACTGGTGGTCCTCTCCATTAAACCTTCACAGAAGAAATGTTCTTTGACCTTAGCTTTCTGACTAGCCTTCCTAAAATAGCCACTGGCTCCTCAACATAAGATAGATCCTTGTCGAACTGGACTGAGCTGAAATCCAACACATGAGATGAATTGCTGAGATACTTTCGGAGCATAGAAACATGGAATACCGAATGAACTCCTGCTAGACTGAGAGGCAGGGAAAGCTCATAAGCAACCTCCCCAACTCGCCGCAACACCTCAAATGGACCAATGAACCTTAGGCTCAGCTTGCCCTTCTTTCCAAACCTTATAACGCCCTTCATAGTCGAAACCCAAAGCAAGACTCGCTCTCCAATCATGAATGCTACATCGCAAACCTTCTTATCCACATAACGCTTTTGTCTGGACTGGGCCGTGCGAATTCTATCCTAAATCACCTTCACCTTTTCCAAGGCATCCTGAACTAAGTCCATACCCAATAATTTGGCCTTGCCGGTCTCAAACCAACCCACTGGGGACCGACACTGCCTACCGTACATAGCCTCATACGGTGCCATCTGAATGTTGGACTAATAACTGTTGTTGTAAGAAAACTTCGCAAGTGGCAAGAACTGGTCCCAAGCACCCCCAAAATCTATGACACACGCACGGAGCATATCCTCTAATATTTGAATAGTGCGCTCGGACTGCCCGTCCATCTGAGGGTAAAAAGTTGTGCTCAACTCAACCCGAGTACCCAACTCATGCTGTACAGCTCTCCAGAACCGTGATGTAAACTGCGTACCCCGGTCAGAGATAATAGATACCAGTATGCCATGAAGTATGACGATCTCACGGATGTAGATTCGAGCTAGCTGATAGGTAGTCATCACAGGAATGAAATGAGCCGACTTGATCAGCCTATCCACAATCATCCAAACTGCATCAAACCTCCGTTGAGTCTGTGGGAGTCCAACAACAAAATCCATAGTGATCCGCTCCCATTTCCACTCCGTAATCTCTAAATTCTGAAGCAATCCACCTGGTCATTGATGCTCATATTTTACCGGCTGGCAACTCAGACATCGAACCACATACTCTACTATGTTCTTCTTCATTCTCCTCTACCAGTAATGCTGTTTCAAGTCCCGATACATCTTTGCGGCACCCGTATCAATAGAGTACCGCGAACTGTGAGCCTCTTGGAGAATCAACTCATGTAAACCATCTATATTGGGCACATAGCCTGCTATGCATCCCCAATGCACCATCATCTCCAATAGTGACCTCCTTAGCATCACCGTGCTGGACCGTGTCCTTAAGGACAAGCAGATGGGGGTCATCATACTGACGCTCCCTGATACGATCATAAAGAGAAGACCGAGAAACCACACAAGCCAATACTCGACTCGGCTCAGAAATATCCAATCTCACAAACTGGCTGGCTAAGGCCTGAACATCCAATGCCAATGGCCTCTCTACTGCTGGTAGATATGCTAAACTCCCCAAACTCTCTGTCCGGCAACTCAAAGCGTCGGCCACCACATTGGCCTTCCCAGGGTGGTACAAAATAGTGATATCATAATCCTTATGTAGCTCCAACCACCTCCGCTGACGTAAGTTAAGTTTTTTCTGCTTAAACAGATGCTGCAAACTCCGATGATCGATGTAAATCTCACAAGAAACACCGTACAAAAAATGCCGCCATATCTTCAAGGCATGAACAATAACGGCTAACTCAAGGTCGTGGACAGGATGGTTCTTTTCATGCACCTTCAGCTGTCTGGACGCATAGGCAATCACCCTACCGTCCTGCATCAACATCGCATCGAGACCAATCCGCGATGCATCACAATATACAGTATAAGACCCCGAACCTGTAGGTAATACCAATACTGGGGCTGTAGTCAAAGTTGTCTTGAGCTTCTGAAAGCTCTCCTCGCATTCCTCTGTCCACCTGAACGGAGCACCTTTTGGGGTCAGCCTGGTCATAGGTATTGCAATAGATGATAATCCCTCTACAAAGCGACGGTAATACCCCGCCAAACCAAGAAATCTATGGATTTCTGTAGCTGAGGATAACCTGGGCCAACTCTACACTACTTCAATCTTCTTCGGATCTACCTGGATCCCCTCACTCGATACTATATAACCCAAGAATTCCACTGAGTCTAGCCAAAACTTACACTTTGAAAATTTTGCATATAACTTCTTTTCTCTCTGGGTTTGAAGTGCAGTCCTCAGGTGCTGCTCATGATCCTCCCGACTCCTGGAGTATACCAGAATGTCGACAATAAACACAAAGACGAATGAGTTAAGATAAGGCCGGAACACAATGTGCATCAAGTGCATAAAAATTGTTGGGGCATTGGTCAGCCCAAACGATATCACAAGGAACTCGTAATGACCCTACCGAGTCCTGAAAGCAGTCTTCGAGACATCTGGCTCCCAAATCTTCAACTGATGATAGCCTAAACGTAAGTCAATCTTAGAAAACACTCTAGCACCCTCTAACTTATCAAATAAGTCATCAATACGAGGCAATGGATACTTGTTCTTCACTGTGACTTTGTTCAACTGGCGGTAATCAATACACATCCGCATAGAACCATCCATCTTCTTCACAAATAAGATAGGAGCACCCCAAGGTGACACACTGGGCTGAATGAAGCCCTTATCAAGCAATTCTTGTAACTGCTCCTTTAACTCCTTTAACTCAGGAAGAGCCATACGATATGGAGGAATAGAGATGGGCTGAGTGCCCGTCAACAAATCAATGCCAAAATCAATATCTCTATCGGGCGGCATGCCCGGAAGATCAGCTGGAAACACATTTGGAAAGTTCCTCACTACTGGAACTGACTCAACTGCAGGGGTATCAATACTGACATCTCTCACATAAGCTAGATACACGTCACACCCCTTCTCAACCATTCGTTGATCTTTAAGAAATGAAATAACTATGCTGGGAGTGTACTCTAAGGTACATCTCCACTCTAACCGCGGTAAACCTGGCATAGCCAGCATCACGATCTTAGCGTGACAATCAAGAATAGCATAATGGGGCGAGAAACAGTCCATGCCCAAAATAATATCAAAGTCCACCATGCTGAGCAATAATAAATCAGCTTTGGTCTCAAAACCACTAAGAGCAATCAAACACGACTGATACACGCGGTCCACAACAAGAGAATCTCCCACAGGAGTAGATACATAAATAGGGGAACTCAAAGAATCCCAAGATACGCCCAAATATCGGGCAAAATAAGAGGACACATAAGAATATGTAGAGCCTGGGTCAAATAATACCGGCGCATCTCTATGACAGACCGGAATAATACCTGTAATGACAGAATCAGAAGCAACTTCCTCTGTACGAGCAGGAAGTGCATAATATTTGGCCTGGACTCCCCTTCTAGGGTGACCTATATCTCCTTGACCTCTACCTCGAGTTGGTTGAGCAGGTGGGGTGGCAGCAGGTGCTGTAATCATAGCCTGAGGACCTGGTGGAGCATGTTGTGGCTGAAAAGTCTGTGGAGGTGCACCCCTCATAATCCTGGGGCAATCCCTCACCATGTGGCGAGTGTCACCACACTCAAAACAAGCTCTGGGAGGGCGTGGCTGTTGTGACTGGCTCGGGCCAGGTCTGCTAGACTGGCCGCTAGGAACACCCCGTGCAGGAGGCACACTAGATACTGGCGGTGCATAATAAGGCTCCTGGGGTCTAGAAGGAGCTGGAACACCGAGCTGCTGGCACACGAGCTCTAGAATAATAACCAGTCTCTCGAGACCTCTTGGCCTCCCTCTCCTCTCTATCCCAGGAAAACATGCCCTCAAACCTCCTGGCAATACTCACAACCTACTAATAAGAAATATCCATCTCCAACTCCCTAGTCATACTACTACAGATGCTGGGATGGAGTCCCTCAATAAACCCTCGAACCCTCTCTCGAACTGTGGCAACTAAGGCCGGTGTATGTCAGGCCAAATCCCTGAAGCGAATTGCATACTCTGACAGAGTCATAGCAACCTGACGCAGCTGCTCAAACTCCGCGCGCCATGAGTCCTTGAGGTTCTGAGGGACATACTCTCTCAAAAACATGTCCGAGAACTGAGTCCATGTAACTGAAGTTGCCTCAGTTGGACTACTCAACTCATAAGCATGCCACCACTAATAGGCTACTCCTCTAAGCTGGAATATAGTAAAAGAAACCCCGCTCGTCTCCGCTACGCCCATAGTACGGATAATACGATGACACTCCTCCAGAAAACACTGAGCATCATCTGTAGCAAATCCACTAAAAGTAGGTGGGTGGTACTTCTTGTACCTCTCAAGTCTGAGCTACTCTGCCTTAGAAGTTGCTGCCCTAACCTCGGGCTGAGCTTGAGCTACCGGCTGCATTGGTACAATCTCTGGGACCCGGTCGACCTGAACCCGCTGCTCTGGAGTACCGCCGATAGGAGTTTGTGCTCCTCCCCTGGCCTGAGATGTGGCAAGGGCAAGTGGAATCAATCCAGCCTGAGCGAAGGTGCCGAACATGCTCAGAAACTGGGCTAGAGTCTACTGGAGGGCTGGTGCAGAAATAGGCACCTCAAGTGTCTGCCCTCCTGCTAGATCTACTGGGGGGCTCCTCTGTAGCAGCTCGTGCGGGTGCTCTGGCTGTACCACGAAGACATCCTTGGCCTCTACCCCGGCCCCGGCCTCTCACGGCTCTAGCAGGGGGCGCGGGTGCCTGTTCATCAGATCTGCTTGTACGTGTCCTCACCATTTGTGATAGAATAGAATACAAAAATTTAGAATCTCTGAAGTCAACAATTTTTGCATGACAAGGAATCAAAGTAGTGAAAATTTCCTAACAGTTCCATAGCCTCCCGAAGATAAGTACAGACGTCTCCGTACCAATCCATGAGACTCTAATAAAACCTCTTGTGACTCACAACACCTACGAACCTAGGGCTCTGATACCAATTTGTCACGACCCAATTTCCCATCCGTGTGACGTCGTGACGACACCTAGTATCTACAACTAGGTAAGCCTAACATTTTGCTGTATAATGAAATAAAAATATAAATTTAACCAACTATTCAAAATACACAACAAATCCCAAAACCCGAAACATCGTGAATCACAAACTACAGAAGGAAAAATCTAGTGTCTCTATACATCAGAGTCTAACAAGGAAAAATACAGAGGATAATGGACATAAGAAGGAGTAAAAGGGGACCCCGAGGTCTGCGGACGCGGCAGATATACCTTAAAGTCTCCAAAGTTATCCCGGCTCACTGATAGTGCGGACGATAAGGTGCACTTGGATCTGCACATGAAAAACATGTACAGAGAGTAGCATGAGTACACCACAATCGGTACCCAGTAAGTGTCAAGCCTAACCTCGGTCGAGTAGTGACGAGGCCAGGTCAGGGCCCTACTGGTAAATATATAATAAAACAATATAAAGTGTAATACCGCAAGAAAATAAAGGCTGAAATATAACAACAATGAAATCATAGAAGGTAACAGCTCAGTACACAGAAACACAACACGGGATCTCCCGAGATACCGTCTCGTAGTCACAAATGTAAATGTGCAGGGGGATCTCCCTAAATACCGTTCCGTAGTCCCAAAGTAAATATGCAGGGGGATCTCCCGGAATACCGTTCCGTAGTCCTAAAATAAATGTGCAGGGGGATCTCCCTGAATACAGTTCCGTAGTGTGAAAGTAAATATGCAAGACAGGGGGATCTCCCGGAATATTGTTCCGTAGTCTTAAAGTAAATATGCAGTACAGGGGGGTATCCCAAAATATCATTCCATAGTCCCAAAGTAAATATGCAGCGCAAACAATAAAAATGCAACTACATCATAAAATCTTACGATTTAGACTAAGTACCAATCAAGGAAGAAGCAGGAAATTCACTAAGAATGTTGCACAGAGTTCACATAGGCAATAAAGACAGGTAGACATGTTGTATTAGACTAAACAGGATAGCTACGCAAATGGGAATAACACAATTAAGAATGAAAATAGATTAATACTCATAAAAATGGTATAACTCAAAATAAAAGGAAAACTGGATTGCTGCTCAGTAAGAAAATCGGGTTTTTCCACAACTAGCACGTGTACGTACTCGTCACATCACGTACATGGCGCTCACATATCACAATAGTTCCAAATCTTAAGGGGATTTCCCCCAAACAAAGTTAGGAAAGCCACTTACCTCGAGTCAAGCTCAATCAATCCGTAAGAATGCCCTTTCCTCGATTATTCGACTCCGAATGGCCCAAATCTAGCCAAACACAATTACATATCATAATTACAACAATAATAGACTCATCTATTTAACGAAATCAAAACTTTAACGAAAAATCCGAAATTAACTCAACAATCGCCGTGGCTCCCACTTCTCTGAATCAGGTAAAAGTCATAAAATACGAAAACCCGTTCACTCACGAGTCTAACCATATCAAATTTACTAAAATCCGACAACAAATGGTCCTCCAAATCCACAAATCAAACTTCCAAATCCCTAGCCTTAAATTCCAAATTTTTGCCTTAAATACACACTAACCAGGTGGGAAAATACATGGGGAAGCAAGATTATTGATCAAAAATAAGCACAAGGGACTTACCTCAACAGACCCCTCAAAAATGCTCTCAAGAAATCGCCAAACCCGAGCTCAAAATGTTGAAAATGAGCAAAAATTGCGAACACTTACATTTAAGTGTTCTATCCAGGCATCTCGCACCTGCGAGCCTTCAACCGTACCTGCGATACCGCACCTGCGGAAATTCCATCGCAGGTGCGAAAATCACTTAAGGGGGACTGAGTCCGCATCTGCGAACAAGGGCCACTTCAGTGAGCCCGCATCTGCGCTTCTCTTCCGCTTTTGCGCGTCCGCTTCTGCGGATCTATGGCCGCACCTGCGGTCCCATCTGGACAGGGTCAAAACCATTTCTGCGGCTTCATGGCCGCTTCTGCGGTGCCGCACCTGTGACCCAGAGTGCGCAGGTGCGATTACACCAGATGCAACAGCTCCATCAATTGCATAAGTCCCAAACTCAATCCGTTAAGCACCCGAAACTCACCCGAGGCCCCCCGGGACCTCGACCAAACATACCAATCAATCCTAAAATGCTATAAAAACTTAGTCGAGCCCTCAAACCGCATCAAATAATGCTAAACATCACAAATCATCCTCCGATTCAAACTTAAAGAATTTGAAACTTCCAAATTCGACAACTGATGTCGAAACCAATCAAACCACGTTCGATTGACCCCAAATTTTATACACAAGTCTTATTCAACATTACGGACTTACTCCAACTTTCGGAATCGGAATCTGACCCCGATATCAAAATTTCCACTACCGGTCCAAATCTCCAAAAATTTGACTTTCGCCATTTCAAGCATAAATAAGCTACGGGCCTCCAAAACACAATCCAGACACGCTCCTAAGTCCAAAATCACCCAACAGAGCTAACGGAACCAACAAAATTTCATTCCGAAGTCATCTTTACACAGTTCCGACTATGGTCAAAATCTTAAGACTTAAGCTTTCGTTTCGGGACTAAGTGTCCCAAATCACTCCAAAAGCCAAAACGAAAACTCCCGGCAAGTCACAATAGCAGAAAAAGATATGGGAGAAGCAGTAAATAGGGGATCAGGGATATAAATCAAAACGACCGGCCGGGTCGTTGCACAACCCAAATTGATTCAACTTAGAAATTTCAAATTCTTCAAACTTACTCCGAACGCGTTGAAATATTGTTGTACTACTCGGAATGACACCAAATTTTGTGTGCAAATCTTAAATCACCATACGGAGCTATTCCCAGGCTCAGAATTTCAAACGGACCACGATTACTCCAAAACCTACTCCTAACCAAATTTAAAGAACCTTGAACCTTTATATAGCTGATTTTCACTATTAAGCGCCGAAACGCTCCCGGATTGTCCAAAACCCAATTCGAACATACACCCAAGTACAAAGTCATCATACGAACCATTTGGAACCGTCAAGTCCCGATTTTGGGGTCATTTTCTAAAAATGTTGACCGAAGTCAAACTTGGCCTTTTAAAACCAAACTAAGGAACTAAGTGTTCCGATTTTAACCCGAACACTTCCAAATCCCAAACCAACCATCCCTGTAAGTCATAAATTAGTAAAAGCACATACGAGGAGTCTTATTTAGGAGAACAGGGTTCTAACAATCAAAACGACCGGATGGGTCATTACATTCACCACCTCTTAAACAAACGTTCGTCCTCGAACGGGTTTAGAATTATACATGGAGTGCTAAATAAGTGTGGATATTTGCTCCGCATGTCCTCCTCGGACTCCCAAGTCTCTTACTCGACTGGTTGGCCCCTCCACTGGACTTTTACCGCATAAATCTACTTGGACCTAAACTGGCAAACCTGTCTATCAACAATGGCAACTGGTTCCTCTTCATAACCCAAGCTCTTATCTAGCTGAACTGAGCTGAAGTCTAACACATGTGATAGGCTGGCATGATATTTCTTGAGCATAGATACATGGAAAACCGGATGAACTACCGATAGACTGGGAGGCAAAGAAAGTTCGTAAGCAACCTCCCCAACTCGCCTCAACACCTCAAATGGGCCTATATACCTTGGAATCAACTTGCCCTTCATCGGTGAAACTTTAAAAAGAACTTTTTCACCCACCATAAATGATAAATCACGCGCCTTCTGATCCGCATAACTCTTCTGTATGGACTGATGTACAAAGTCGCTCCTGAATCAACTTTACCTTTTCCAAGGCATCCTTCACCAAATCAGTACCATACAACTTAGCCTTACCGGACTCAAACCATTCGATGGGCGAATGACATCGCCGACCATATAAAGCTTCAAATGGAGCCATTTTGATGCTGGATTGGTAACTGTTGTTATAAAAAAACTTAGACAAAGGCAAGAAACGATCCCACTGAACTCCAAAGTCAATCACACATGCCCTAAGCATATCCTCCAAAATCTGAGCTGTCCGCTCCGACTGCCCGTCGGTCTGTGGATGAAAGGTTGTGTTGCGTTCTACACGGGTCCCTAATTCACTATGTACTGCTCTCCAGAAATGTGAAGTAAACTAAGGGCCTCTATCTGATATGATGGAAATTGGCACACCGTGCAACCGAACTATCTCCTGAATATAAATTTGGGCCAACCTCTCTGAAGTATACGAAGTCACAATTAGAATGAAGAGTGCCGACTTGGTCAACCTTTCGACAATGACTCAAACTGCGTCAAACTTCCGCAAGGTCCGCGGAAAACCAAATACAAAGTCCATAGTAATGTGTTCCTATTTCCACTCTGGTATAGTCATCTGCTGAAGTAAGCCACCTGGCCTCTGGTGCTCATATTTAACTTACTGGCAATTTATACACCTAGCTACATACTCAACAATGTCCCTTTTCATTCACAGCCACCAATAATGCTGCCTCAGGTCACGATACATCTTCGTAGCACCTGGATGAATAGAATACCGAGAACAGTGTGCCTTCTCTAGGATCTTTTCCCTCAGTCCACCCACATTAGGAACCTATAGACGATCTTGGAGTCGCAAAATACCATTTTTGCCGATAGTAACTTCCTTGGCACCACCCCGTAGTACCGTTTCTCGAAGAACCAATAAGTGTGGGTCATCAAACTGTTGAGTCTTGATCTACTCAAATATTGAAGACTGGGCAACAACACATGCAAAAACTCGACTGGGCTCTGAAATATCCAATCTCACAAGTCTGTTAGCCAAGGATTGAATATCCAAATCTAATGGCCTCTCCTCTGCCGAATTAAAAGCCAAACTACTCATACTCTCTGCCTTTCTACTTAAGGCATCTGCAACTATATTTGTTTTGCCCGGTGTCACGACCCAAAATTCTAACCTGTCATGATGGCGTCTATCTCGATACTAGGAAAGCCGACAATCTCAATAAACCACAATTTCTTTTAAGTTTGAAAATATAATATTTAAACACAATCCACAAATCTCGCAAATACCAATACAAACACTCCCAAAACCTGGTGTCACTGAGTACATGAGCATCTAATATGAATACAAGTTTGGAAAATACGATCCATAATAGTCTGAGACCAAATAAAGTAAATAAGGAGATAGGGAAGGAGAGTCAAGGTCTGCAAAACACGGCAGCTACCTCAAAATCTCCGAAAAATCAATTATGCGAAAGAATCAACACCCGCTATGTCCGGGAACACCTGGATCTGCACATGAAGTGCAGGGTGTAGTATGAGTACAACCAACTGAGCAAGTAATAGTAACAAATAAGGAACTGAAGATAGTGACGAGTTACACAGTTACAGTTCATTTTCAGTAATTCCAGCAGAGAGTAGACATGCTTTCAATTCCAGCAGTTTAAGTCAAATCAGTTTTATACAGTTCAAGTTCATGTAATTCGGATATAAAATCTTTCAGATAATTTCACAACAATGACAGATAGCAACTAAGTGCAGCAACAAATGAAAAACAAGTACAGCCTCTCAGGGAAACAATCACTCAACTCATCACAACAGCTCAACCACTCGGCTCTCAGCACTCACACTCAATGGGTACCCGCGCTCACTGAGGGTGTACAGACTCCGAAGGGGCTCCTACAACCCAAGCACTATAATCTGCACGGATAACTCACGTGTTGCACGGACAACTCACGTGCCATAGTATAAATATCTGGATCCGCACGGACAACCCACGTGCTGCACGGACAACTCACGTACTATAGTATAATAAAAGGATCCGCACGGACAACTCACGTGCCATAGTATAAATATCTGGATCCACACAGACAACTCACGTGCTATAGTATAATAAAAGGATCCGTACGGATAACTCACGTGCTATAGTATAATATCTCACAATCAGGCCCTTGGCCTCACTCAGTCATAAATCTCTCTAGTCTCTCGGGCTCTCAATAGTCATGATACTCAGCCCAAATAATAATAATATGATGCATCAATAATGAACAATAGAGACTGAGATAAAATAAATAAGTAAATTGTGACTGAGTACAAAACAACAATTTAGCAGATAATTCAACATGTACATGAACTCTGTGGTCTTTACAGAATCAACACATAGCCTAAGCATGCTTCACTGTCAAATATTTATAGCACAGAAAGGGCACATAGCTAACGGCAAGCTTATTCAACTTTTCAGTTTCACGGAATGGACCAAGTCCCAATTCCCATGGTGCACGCCCACATGCCCATCACCTAGCATGTGCGTCACCTCCAAAATACTCACATAATACAATAATCTGGGGTTTCATACCCTCAGGACCAGATTTAAAACTGTTACTTACGTCAAACCGTGAAATTCTTATTCCGCTAAGCCTTTGCCTCGTGAATTGGCCACTAAACGCCTCGAATCTAGCCACAAATAATTCAATTCAGTCAATAAAATTTATTGGAATTAATTCCATAATAAAATGCAAATTTTTCATAAAATTCTGAAATTTAACTCAAAAATCGCCTGTGGGGCCCACGTATCAGAATCTGACGAAACTCACAAAATCCGACAACCCATTCAATTACGAGTCCACCCATACCAAGTTTATCAAATTCCGATAACAACTCGACCTCCAAATCTAAAATTTTTGTTCTTGAAAAGTTTTGCAAAAATCTTGATTTCTTCCATTTAAATCTGAAATAAATGATAAATATAACCATGGATTTATGAAATATAATCACTTTTGGATATAGGACACTTACCCAAGTTGAAGTCGTGAAAAACTCCTTTTGGAATCGCCCAAATTCGAGACTCAAAACTCAAAAATGACTAAAAATGGTTAACTCCCATTTTTAAGCATTCTGCCCAGGTAAGTCGCATGTGTGAAATGCGTCTCTGCCTGATTTTCGGGCAAATATAAACTGCTACCAGCCTTCATTCAGTCGACCATAACTTTCTGTACAATTGTCGAAATGATGAATGGTTTAACTTTCTGGAAACTAGAATCAAAGGTCTACAACTTTCTTGTTTTGATAATTTTCACATTCCTTATAGATTTCGAGATACAAGCTTCCAAATTCGGCTCCACATATCAGAAATTTCTAGCGAAACAGAAATTTTTGGCAAAACTGCTTTACCAGCCTTCATTCAGTCGACTATACCTTTTTGTACAAATGTCCAATTGATGAATGTTTTAACGTTATGAAAACTAGAATCAAAGGTCTACAACTTTCATGTTTTGATAATTTTCAGATTCCTTATAGATTTCGAGATATAAGCTTCCAAAGTCGGTTCCACATATCAGAAATTTCTGGCGAAACAAAATTTTCTAGCGAAATTGCTTTACCAACCTTTATTCAGTCGACCATAAATTTTTGTACAAATGTCCAAATGATAAATGGTTTAACTTTCTGAAAACTAGAATGAAAGGGATACAACTTTCTTGTTTTGATAATATTCAGATTCCTTATAAATTTCGAGCTATAAGCTTCCAAAATCGGCTCTACGATTGCACCAGTTGCTGTCCAAAAACAGCTTTTGCAGCAAAAAAATAAGTCAACATCCGGTCAACTATTTCAACTTAAGCTTCCAACATGAAATTCATTCTTCCAAGCTAACTCCAAAATACCTTAAAACCAAAACCGACAATTCACACAAGTCATAATACCTCGTAGGAAGTTATTCAAGACTTCAAATAGTTGAAAGGAGCGTAAATGCTCAAAACGACCAGTCAGGTCGTTACACCCGGATGATACAGGATAGTAATATCATAATCTTTTAGTAACTCAAGCCATCTGCGCTGCCTCAAATTTAGGTCCCTCTGCTTGAACAAATGTTGTAAATTGTGATGATCAGTGTAAACCTCACAAGACACCCCATAAAGATAATGCCTCCAAATCTTAAGAGCGTGAACAATTGCAGCTAACTCCAAATCATGTACCGAGTAATTCTTCTCGTGGAGCTTCAGCTGACGTGAAGTACATGCAATAACTGGCCCCTCCTGCATCAATACACAACCCAAACCAATGTGTGAAGCGTCACAATACACTATATACATCCCTGAACTGAAAGGCAACACTAACACTGGTGTTGTAGTCAATGGTGTCTTAAGCTTCTGAAAGCTCACCTCACAATCATCAGACCATCGGAACGGAGCACCCTTCTAGGTTAATTTGGTCAAATGTGCTGCAATAGATGAAAATCCCTCCACGAACCGACGATAATAACCTGCTAAACCTAGGAAACTCCTGATCTCAGTCGCCGAAGTGGGACGATGCCAATTCTAAACTGCCTCAATCTTTTTGGGATCAACTTTAATGACCCTCACCTGATACAACATGCCCCAAGAATGCTACAGAATCTAGCCAAAACTCACATTTGGAGAACTTAGCATATAGCTTCTGTTCTCGCAAGGTCCGAAGCACCACTCTCATATGCTGCTCGTGCTTCTCCTTACTTCCCGAATAGATCAAAATATCATCAATGAAGACAATGACAAACAAATCAATATATGGCCTGAATACCATGTTCATCAAATCCATAAACGTCGATGGGGCATTAGTCAAACCGAAAGACATCACCAGAAACTCATAATGACCATATCTAGTCCGGAAAGCAGTCTTTGGAACATCCGAATCCCTAATCTTCAACTGATAGTATCCCGACCTCAAGTCGATCTTAGAGAACACTCTAACACCCTACAACTTGTCAAATAGATCATCAATATGCGGCAACGGCTACTTGTTCTTAATGGTGACTATGTTCAATTGGCGATAATCAATACACATTCACATAGTTCCATCCTTCTTCTTCACAAATAATATCGGTGCACCCCAAGGCGATACACTCGGTCTGACAAACCCTTTGTCTAGTAATTCCTCAAGTTGTTCTTTTAACTCCTTCAATTCTTTCGGAGCCATGAGATACGGTGGGATAGATATAGGTTGGGTATCTGGAGCCAAGTCAATACAGAAATCAATATCACTATCAGGTGGCATGCCTGGAAGATCTGAAAAAAATACATCGGAGAACTCCCGGACTATAGGCATTGAATCAATAGTCGGAGTCTCTGCAGTAGTGTCCCGAACATAGGCTAGATAAGCCAAACAACCCTTCTCGACCATGTGTCGAGCTTTTAGAAAGGAAATAACCTGATTAGATGCACTGACAAACGAACCCTTCCACTCCAACCTAGGTAATTCCGGCATTGCCAAAGTAATAGTCTTAGCATAGCAATCTAGGACTGCATGATATTGGGATAGCCAGTCCATGCCAAGGATGATCTCAAAGTCGGTCAAATTAAGCAGCAGAAGATCTGCTCTATTTTCATAATCACATAATGTAATAATGCAGGACCGGTAGATTCGATCCACAACAACGGAATCGCCCACAGGGGTGGACACCTAAACATGAGTACCCAAGGACTCACGAGAAACACCCAGGAAATGAGCAAATAGAGATGACACATATGAATATGTAGACCCTGGACCAAATAATATGGAGGCATATTTGCCGCAAACAGAAATAATACATGTGATCATGACATTTGATGCCTCTGCATCTGGTCTGGCCGGAAAATCATAGAGCCGAGTTGGAGCACCAACTGGCTGGCCTTCACCTGGCTGGACTCCACCTCTAGGACGGCCACTACCCATCTGCCCTCCACCTTTGGGTGTACGAACGGCTGGTGGAGCAACGGGTGTAGTAATCATAGGCTGCTGACCCAGTTGCACTAGTCTACCCCGAAGCCTGGGGCAGAATCTCTACACGTGACTAAAATCCCCTCACTCGAAACAACCCTTTGGTATAATGGGCTGCTGACCCGAAGTCTGGCCCTGATGAACTGAATACCCACTAGAAGAACCCTGAATAGCCGATGGGCGGTAAGAACTCTCTGGCATAGCACAGAGATAAGGTCGCACTGGAGCATCCCGAGGAGGCAGTGGTGCTAGATATGGGGGTCTACTGGACTGCCCTTTCACGAACTAACCTCTACCCCCAGACGTAGCACCTCTAAACTCTCCAGAAGTCCCCATCCCAACCTCCTGGGCCATAGTCGCCTGAATGCCAGTATGCAAACCCGCAACAAACCTCCGTACTCTCTCTGCATTAGTATGGAGTATCATAAGTGCATGGCGAGATAACTCAGAGAACCTTGCTTCATAATCGGTCACTGACATCTGACCCTGCTGAAGCTGCTCAAACTGAAACCGCAGCTCCTCTCTAGGAGGGTGGAATATACCTGTCCAGGAAAATACGGGTGAACCTGTCCCAAGTCATTGGAGGAGAATCCGCTGGTCTGCCAAGAAGATAGGACTGCCACCACCTACAGGCCCTACCCTCCAACTGAAAGGTAGCAAAGTCCACCCTATGGGACTCCAATACCCTCATGTTGTGCAGTCTATCCCTGCACCGATCAATGAAGTCCTGGGGATCCTCATGTTGCTCTCCCCCAAAGACAGGAGGATGTAGTCTAGTCCATCTGTCCAATAGCTTTTGCAGTTCGGCGGTCGCAGCTGGTCTGGGCTCAGGTGTAGCTGCCACCACTGGATGGGCTCCACCCACGGGTAGTGCACCCTGGGTCTCATATACAGCAATTTTCTACCCATGAGCTTGTGCGGTAGGAGTCTGTGCTCCCTCGTCCGCCTGAGATATGGCTGGGTCTGCCGGAAATAAACCATCCTGAGTCATAGTGTCCATGAACCGCAGCATACGGCCCATGACCTCTTGAAATCCTGGTGCGGATGTGAAATCCATCGGAGCTGGTTGTGCTGTGGGCACCTTGCCCTGCTCCTCAATAATAGGATCCTCTACTGGATCCACGGGTGGTATAACTGGGATAACTCTAGGACGTCTTCATCCCCTACCACGGGCTGGAGCCCTCCCTCGGCCTCTGCCTCGGCCTCTAACAACTGGGGGAGCAGCTCTTCCCTGGTATGGAACCTTATTAGAGCACGTTCTCACCATCTGTGAGAGAATAAGAGAAAGATACTTAGTACTACATCAAATGCACGATAGGAGATGAAGAAAGGTAGTTTCCTAATGCTCTATAGCCTCTCGAAGATAAGTACAGACGTCTCTATACCAATCCACAAGACTCTATTAGGCCTGCTCATAACTTGTGAGACCTACGTGAACCTAGTGCTCTAATACCATGTTGTCACGACCCAATTTCACCTATAGGTCGCGATGGCGCCCAACATCACAGCTAGGCCAGCCAACTAGTGAATTCATATATTAATTCTTAAATAAATATCCGAGTAATTAAACTCTTCTTACTTGCAAAAATAAGAAAATATAAAATATTTGATTAATTTAAAACCAAAAAATAATAATAATTAAATCCAAATTTCTACTAGTATGTGTGCCAAGACCTGGTGTCATAAGTGTATAAGCATCTAGTAGATTATACAAAAGAATTCTAATTATTGTCTGAAACAAAATAGACAGAATACAAATACAAGAAGAGGCATTAGTTGCTGCAGAACAGCTTAGAAAGGCAAATCACCACTAAACCTCGGGATAACCTGGGTACACGTCAGTAGGTCCACCTATAGCACCTGCCTCAGGGCCTGCACAAAAAATGTGCAGTAAGTGTAGCATGAGTACGTAAACAACGTGTACCCAGTAAGTATCAAGCCTAATCTCGAAGAAGTAGTGACGAGAGGTCGATTTTGACACTCACTATGGGTCAATAATATTAAAAATAGAAACATTTAATTAAACATGAGTTATATGAACAACAATAATTTCCTTAACAAGTAGAATCAATTAATTCTTTCAATTTCAATAATTTCCAATTTATGAATTAGCTTCACAAGCTCCAATAGAATGCCAAGGTATCGTATAATTATTATTATTAGGCACGATTTCTGCCAAGGTCGTACGGCCCAATCCAGAGTGTCGTGTACATTGTCGAGGGACGTGCGGCACAATCTATAGATGCATCTATACTGCCCAGGCGTTTGGCCCGCTCCACAAGAAAGGGGGACATTTTCTTATGAACCTTCGAAATGAGAAGATATTATAAGGTTAACACATAAAGATGTATAATTTCCATTAACAATCAATATTTTGCACAAAAAATCAAGTATGTGAAATTTCAGTCTTTTACTGTTTCCTCTAACAATTTACAAAATAATTCCAATACTTTAAATTAAATAAAGGATACAATTATCACAAGTAATTCATGATTAAAGTCCTAAACTACCCGGACATAGCATAATCAGTAGCTACGCACGGATTCTCGTCACCTTGTGCGTACGTAGTCCCCACAATTAGCAACAATTATTAATTTAAATCACCTATGGGGTAAATTCCCTCTTACAAGGTTAGACAAGAGACTTACCTTGTCTCAAAGTCCATTTCCCGATCACAAAGTCGCGTTAAAGTCTCTATTCGATGCCGAAAACTCCGAAACTATCCAAATGTTATACAAAATAATTAATACTTGCTCAATAATTCGAAATTAGACTATTAAATTAATTACCCAACCCAAAATGGTAAAATTCCTAAAATTTACCCCGAGCCCACGTGCTCGGGTTCCAAAAATATTCGGAGGAAAACGTTACCCATAATCTCAGGAACTCAAATATATAATTTTCATCCAATTCCATAACCATTTTCGTGGTTAAAATCTCATTTTTCTCAAAACCTAGGTTTTTCATCTAAACCCTTGATTTTCATGATTTACAGGCTATAATCTACCCATAATCTATGTATTTAATTCAAAGTGTGTAGAATTAACTTACCTTCATGTTGCTAGTTGAAATTCCCTCTCAAAAAGCTCCAAAATCGCCTAAGAATGGAGAGAAATGGGCAAAAATGGTTGTTTTCCAGTTCTTTAAGCGTTCTGCCAAACAAGCCTTTCGCTTCAGCGGCTGCGCATCTGCGGAAAAGACCTCGCAGATGTGGCTTCGCCCTTAGCCGGCCTCGTTCGCTTCTGCGTTCAGCGGCTCGCACCTACGAGACCGCTTCTGCGGACATGCATCGCACCTGCGCCCTTCGCCCGCTTCTGCGTCGCTTCCTTTGCACCTGCACCTTCGCAGGTGCGGTTTCTTTCTTGAATCTACGGTGCCCAGCGACTCCTCCTCTTCTTCGCACCTGCGGCTACCCATGTGCAGGTACGGTTACACCAGAAGCTGGAAGCTTCAGCAGTTCTTTCCAAGTCCAAACTTGGTCCGAGCCTCGTCCGGTTAACACCCGAGGCCCCCGAGGCCCCTCCCGAACATACTAACAAGTTTGAAATCATAAAACGGATTCGCTCGGAATGTGTAAAACAACATCAAAACTAAGAATTATACCCCGAACCAAATTGATTCAACTTAGAAATTTCAAATTCTTCAAACTTACTCCGAACGCTCCGAAATATACTTATACTACTCGGAAAGACACCAAATTTTGCGTGCAAGTCTTAAATCACCATACAGAGCTATTCCCAGGCTCAGAATTTCAAACAGACCTCGATTACTCCAAAACTTACTCCAAATAAAATTTAAAGAACCTTGAACCTTTAAATAGCTGATTTTCACTATTAAGCGCTGAAACGCTCCCGAGTTGTCCAAAACCTGATTCGAACATACGCCCAAGTCCAAAGTCATCATACGAACCTATTAGAACCATCATGTCCCGATTCCGGGGTCGTTTTCTAAAAATGTTGACCAAAGTCAAACTTGGCCTTTTAAAACCAAACTAAGGAACTAAGTGTTTCGATTTCAACCCGAACACTTCCAAATCCCGAACCAACCATCCCCGCAAGTCATAAATTAGTAGAAGCACATACGGGGAGTCTTATTTAGGGGAACGGGGTTCTAACAGTCAAAACGACCGATTGGGTCATTACAAGTACCATCCTTCGTCTTCACAAATAGAACTGGTGCACCCCAAGGCGACACGTTATGCCAAATAAACCCCTTATCAAGAAGTTCCTGATGCTGCTCTTTCAATTCCTTCAACTCATCTCATGCCATACGATATGGAGGAATAGAAATGGGCTGAGTGTCCGGCCCCAAATCAATACCAAAGTCAATATCCCTATCGGGCGGCATGCCCAGCAAGTCTGCATGAAACACATCCGGAAAGTCTTGCACCATCAGAATAGAATCAATAGTAGGAGTATCAGCACCAACATCCCTCACAAAGGCCAAATAAGACAGACACCCCTTCCCAACCATCCGTTAGGCCTTCAAATAAGAAATTACCCTGCTGGGAACATAATCTAGAGAACCTCTCCACTCGATCCTTGGCAACCCTGGCATCGCCAATGTCACGGTCTTAGCGTGACAATTCAGAATAGCATGACATGGAGACAACCAATCAATACCCAAGATCACGTCGAAATCTACCATACTAAGCAATAAGAGATCACCTCTTGTCTTCAATCCCCCAATAGTCACCACACACGATCGATATACACGGTCCACAATAATAGTATCGTCCACCAGCGTAGAGACATGAACATATGAAACTAAGGACTCATGGGGCATATCTAGATAACGAGCAAAATATGATGATACATACGAATAAGTGAAACCAGGGTCAAATAATACAGAAGAATCACTGTGGCATACTGAGACAATACTTGTGATCACCGTGTCTGATGCAACAACATATGGTCTGGCAGGAATAACATAGAAACGGGCCTGACCACCACATGATCGGCCTCCCCTCTAGAGCAACCTCTAGCTGCCTGGGGCCTACCCTAAGCTGGCTGGGCAGGTGGTGAAGTAACTGTTGTTGAAGTCGTGGTATGGCTTCTCTACTGAACTGGGCCTCCCGGGCGGCGAGGACACTGTCTCCACATATTCCCAAACTCCCCGCACTCAAAGCAACTTTCCGATAGTGGTGGTGGGGATTGAATCGAGCCCCGAGTACCAGAGTAACTACTAGAAGGACCTGGCACAGATGAACCCTGAACTGATAGAGCACGGGACAAACTCTGAGCTGAGATAGTACTGAGAGATGACTGGACCGAACGGGCACTGTATGAACCATGGCTGGATGATGCACCACGATGAACTGGGCGAGTTATCTTTGCGGGCCTATAAGGACGACCCCTGCTGTGGTGGAAATGACCCCTAGAAGTAACACCATTGAAACCACCCGAACCACAAGGCCTCTTGGCCTCCCTCTCCTCACGCTCCTGACTACGGACCATCTCTAGCCGCCGAGCAATATCAACCACCTCGTCGAACCGAGCACCAGATACACTCTCCCGAGTCATAACAAAACGCAACTGATAGTGGAGGCCATCAATGAACCTCCTAATCCTCTCCCTCTCAGTGGGAACCAACCAAATTGCGTGACGATCCAAATTTGAAAATCTCATCTCATACTGGGTCATTAACAGGCCATCCTGACGTAACTGCTCGAACTGCCTGCACAGATCCTCCCTACGGGTCTATGGCACAAACTTCTCTAAAAAGAGGACGGAGAACTCATGCCATAAAAGTGGTGCAGCACCGATTGGACTGATCCTCTCATAGGCCACCCACCATCTCAAGGAAGTCCCAGTAAACTGAAAAGTAGTGAATGAGACCCCACTGGTCTCCAGAAAACCCATCGTACGAAGAATCCGCTGGCACCTATCTAAGAAGTCTGGGGCATCCTCTAAATCAGCCCCACTGAATGATGGAGGATGGAGTCTCCCAAATCTCTCAAGCCTCTTCTGCTCATCATCACTCATAACGGGACCCACTAAGCCTAAGCATTTGCAACCGGCTGGGCTAGTAGTACCCCGGTGTCAGAAGTCCATGCATCACCTGCTCTAGAGCACGGGCGGCGGGAGTCTGAGTACCTCTTCCGGCCTGAGAAGTGGCTGGCGTGGTCTGAACAGAAACCGCCTGAGCGAGGCTAGTGCACTCAGTCAATATCTGAGCCAAAGCCTCCTGAAGGCCTGGAATCACAATGGGCACAGCTAGTGCCTGAGCTGGCCCTACTGGCTCAACCACATTTGGAACCTGCTCCTGCTCTAGAGCGATTGGTGGATCTGTAGGTGCTGCTCTAGCTGCTGTGCGAGCTGCACATCTGCCCCTACCGAGACCCCGGCCTCTCGTCGCCCTAGCAGGTGGTACTGGAGGCTGTCTGTCTGGTCCGGTAGATTGTGTTCTCACCATTTGTGATAGAATAGAATAACAGAAGTTTAGTTCCCAGAATCAACAGATTTGCACAACAAGAATACAAGAATGTGATGTTATCCTAAGGGTTTAGTAGCCTCTCGAAGATAAGTGCAGACGTCTTCGTAACGATCCGCAAGACTCTATGAAACCTGCTTATGACTCGTGAGACCTATGTAACCTAGGCTCTAATACCAACTTGTCACGACCCAAAACTCAACCTGTCATGATGGCGCCTATCATAGTACTAGGCAAGTCGACTACTCAGATAATTCCAACACTTTCATATTTAAGATATGCTAAAAAAGCTTTAAATAAATAATAATCTCATAAAACTGATAAAACTGTCACAACTCAAGACAGAAGTTCCCAAAACTAGCGTGTCACTGAGTACATGAGCATATAAGTCTAAAATACTATTTAAGAAAAACTGAAACTGAATAAATAAGACTGAGGGATAGGGGAGGAGAGTCAACGTTTGCGGACGCCAGGGCAGCTACCTCGAATATCTCCAAACGACAGTAAACTCTAAGAATCAGCAACCACCATGTCCGAATACACCTGGATCTGCACAAGAAGTGCAGGGTGTAGCGTGAGTACAACCAACTCAGTAAGTAACAATTCTAACTATTTGGCTAAAAGTAGTGAAGAGCTTCACAGGTACAGTTGAATTATAGGATTACATTACATAAATATAGGCATGCTTTCAAGTTTAACAGTTAAATCCCAAACATGAAAATCATGTCAAGTTCAATTGAAACAAAATATGGTACATCTCGGTATCTACATGACAGCCATATATGCCAACTAAAGTATAAAAACAGTAATGAAATCATGTGCATACTCTCGAAGTATCAGTCACTCGGTCCTCCCATTCACTCCATCCTCACAGTCGCTCATTCCTCACAATCACTCCATCCACACAGCCACTTAATCTTTCTAATCGCTCGGCACTCGGACTTGCACTCAGTAGGGACCTGCGCTCATTGTGGATGTGCATTCTCCGGAGGGGCAATTCCAGCCCAAGCGCTATAATAAGCCAATCATGGCATGAATCAAATAAACATGTTGCGGCGTGCATCCCGATCCCATAAATATCCTCACAATCAGGCCCTCGGCCTCACTCAGTCATCAATCTGTCCAGTCTCTTGATTTCACAAAAATCATGATAATCAGCCCAAGCAATGATGATATAATGTATCAATAAAGGACAACAAAGACTGAGATATAATATGCAAATAATAGTTGTGACTGAGTATAAAATGGAAAATTAAACAAATAGTCCAATATGTAACACGACCTTTGTGGGACCCAACAGTACCAACATGTATCCTAAGCATGATTTCTAACATGACTGGCAGCTCAACTTCTCTAACACATGGTGAAAATACTGGTAACGACAAGATTATTCAACTATACAGTTCCATGTAATTGACCAAGTCACAACTCCTACAGTGCACGCCCACACGCCCGTCACCTAGCATGTGTGTCACCTCAACACCAATCACATAACACGTAGTTCGGGGTTTCATACCCTCAGAACCAAGTTTAAAAGTATTACTTACCTCAAACCGTGCAAATCCCTACTCTAATAAGCCCTTTCCTTGCGAATTGACCTCTGAATGCCTCAAATCTAACCACAAACAATTCGATACAATCAACACTAGCTAAAGGAATCAATTCTATAAGAAAATACTAAATTCTTAATCAAAAGTCAAAAAGTCAACTCAAAAGACGACACCCAGGCCCACGTCTCCGAATCCAATAAAAGTCACAAAATTCGGAAGCCCATTCAACCACGAGTCTAACCATACCAAATTTACCAAATTCTAATACCAAATCACCACTCAAATCCCCAAATTAAACTCTCAAACTCCCTAGCCTCAAACTCCCAATTGCCACCTCAAAAACACAACAAACTAGGTGAGAAATTCAATGGGGAAACAATATTATTGAATAAAAATGATCACAAGTGACTTACCTCAAGAAACCCCTCGAACTCCCTCTCAAAAATCGCCTTAGCCCGAGCTTGAAATGTCCAAAAATGATAAAATCACGAACCATCAAATTAAGATAATTTGCCCAGTGCTTTCGCTTTTACGGATCAGTTGACCGCATTTGCAGTCCCCGCTTCTGTGGATTTTCCATCGCTTCTGTGATCCAGGACCTCTCTCCCACTTCTGCATTTGTAGTCTCTCATGCACAGATGCGCATTCGTATCTGTGGATATACTTCCGCACATGCGCCCCCAGGTTTCCTTTCCCAATATCGCACCTGCGACACTTCTCCGCATCTGCGACCTCGCAAGTGCGGACAACCCTTCGCATATACGATCACTACCTAGATTCGCCCAAACCGCACCTGCGTCCATTCCCTCGGTTCTGCGGTCACGCACCTGTGACCAAAACCCCGTAGGTGCGATGACACCAGACACCAGCAACCCAGATTTCCTCTCAAGTCCAAACACCCACAGGTGCGATGGTATCAGATCCATGTTGGCAGTATACGTACTTAGCATGAGAAGCTAAGTATATATACTATCTAGGGCATGGAAAAATTATAATTTCATAATGTTATAATCGTCAATTTTATGTTATACTTTTATCTATTTTCAACCGTTACTTATAATCATGTTCTTTTATTGCTATATCTGTTAGTGTGAGGTATTCATTTTCTCTAAGCGTGTGAGGTAGCCGAGTAATATCCGGCTCATACGTTGACTAGCCAAAATGATAGGTCGTAGCAAGGATTGCGTTTAGACCTTGTAGGTGATCCCGTAGCCAAGATAGCTCTAGAGAAAACCTGTTGTAAAACCAAGAAAATTTCCAACTTAGCTCAAAAGACCTCTGATTATTTGTTACTAGTTTTCTATAGATATATGTATAACATATTACTGTGTATTATTCATTATTAAACTATTCATTTTCCTATATATACCCTAGATGGTATACATTCTCCATTTATGAATACTAATCAAAATAATATTTTGAACAGTGTTAATCTTTCTTGTCAGACAACTAAGATTGCCAAACTCGAAAATGATCTTCAAAACTGGAATATTCCAGAAGAACCTTTCAAAACGATTTACCAACTAGGTAACTTTAGTTTCGTTAAGAGGCATAATATTAAGACCTGTGAGTACACCACTGCTATCAATTATTCCCTAGAAATTATTAGGCTTTTTAACAAGCATGATATAAATCGGTATAAAACCAGTTTAATTATCTTCATATAGGACTCGTTCAAGTCGTTGTTAAGCCTCTCTTTAGAAACGGCTTAGATATTCCTATTTGTGTCCTCCTTAGAGACGATCGTCATCTTAACTTCAACGATTCCCTCTTAGGTCTCCTTCAAAGTAACCTCGCCGATGGCCCGGTATACTTTAATTGCTATCCTAATTTCTCAGTTGACATCAATGATCCAAACGTTATGGATACCTTGACGCTTAATGTAATATGAATAGTGAAGCCAATACTCGAGAGGTAGCCATTTATCTACAGAGTATATTATAGACTTATGTCAACTACCCTTGACCCTAAGGCAAGAATCGAGAGTTAAAAGGGTGTAACTATGCTTATGGAAGCTAACCATGAGCACACTACAGTCATCGTACCTAGACTTCTCAACTGGAACGACATATTTTCCAGTAATGATTGGCACTTTGATACCATAACTCAGCCTCTCTGCTCTCATTCTGAAAGATCTCACATCGAAAGGGTAATCCAATTCCCTGACGGTTCTATCGATCTTAAATTTCTTAAGAATTTGATGAGTCGAACATCTTCTCTTAGAAGAACGTCCTCAGCGCGACCTTCATCAGTTAGACCCCCTTCTTCTTATAAAACCCCATAGGAGAATAACCACACTGACAATGACAAGGGAAAAACCAGAGGAGTTGATTTCTCTGATGAAATTCCCAAAGTCTACTATCAAAACCTTCCCACTAGTCCTACTCCTAGTAAGATGAACCCTCCTCAAGATATACCTAGTTTTGTTAAGATGATTAAGTCAGGAGATCTTTTCACTCTGTACCCCGAGATTCTCAAGAATCTCTGGACTCATCCTGACAATCAAACCAAAAGAAGTTGGTACATTGCCACGTACTCTTTTCGGCAAAGAGAAGACTTCAGAGACTGTTGGATAGCATACATGAAAAGAATTAGATTTGAAATCGAGTTCTTTAAGTGGTTCGAAATATTTGGTAAACTCGATAATCAAAAGGATTCTCTTCAAGTCCTCGTCAACAAGTGGTATACAACCACTAATAAAGTTATCGAATTAGTCACTCCTCCCCTTGAAGGGATCAACATCCTAGTTTCCAATATCGTTATTCCCGCTTCTCCTGTTAAAACTAAAAGTGAGAAGCCTATCGCCATAGTTTCTTGCTCCGACGTCGATCATGTCATCGAGCAAAATAACTATACCAATCAACTTCTTCATGTTGTCTCTAGACAGATAGAAAATTTTAAGGATAAGTCCTTATTCAGTGGAAACCCCACTCTCTCAAAACCTAGCACTAGTCAGAATATTGAATCCAACCCAGTCTTCAAAATGACTGAATTCTCCAAGAATACATTTCCAAAATTCAAAGATTCTTTTGATATCTCTGGTAACATTCTTGACAAAATCAATGAACGACTTGCTAATTTCAATATCTCTGAAAAGAATGACTTGAAACAGAAAAGAGTTTCCACTATTCAGGAGAAAGATATCCTTCTCCAAAGACTTTCCAATGATCGGTACCATAACCAAAAAATTATCACAAACGCCATTCCTTTCCTAACCTTCAGTACGAAGAAAATGCTTTCCTTTCTACCTCCTCTCATGAAGGAAGAAGTATCATTAAGTAGAATATCGATGGTTTAGCCAAACATTAGATATATAACAAACTTCAAAAAATGGGTGTTTCCATCACAGCTTATAAGATCAGAGGTTCTTCTGATAAAGAAGCAGCCTCAATGATTGTCGCAGGTTTCACCGTTATGTTAAGATATTGGTGGGATAATTATTTCACTGAAGATGTCAAACAAGCCATCTATACCTCCACAGCTGTTTAAACAGTCGTTAAAACTGAAGGAACCACTAAAACTTTTTCTTAGATAATCAAAGAAAACGCTTGTGCTACCGTTCTCTATCATATTGCAAAACACTTCATTAGAGAGCTTAAACTCTTCCAGGATAGAAGTTTGCAAATACTCAACAATATTTCTTGTCCAACCTTAGACGACTTCACCTGGTACAAAAACCAATTCATTTGCAAGGTCATGATTAGACCAGATTGTCATCTTTATTTTTAAAAAGAACGCTTCGTCAGCGGACTTCCTCCTCTTTTTGCCGATAAGGTCAGAACCAAAATCCGAGATTGTTGTGATGGTAAAATTCCTTATCATCAAATGACTTATGGTGACCTCATCAGTATAATCAACATCGTAGGTCTATAACTCTGCACTGACATCAAACTGAAACATCAGCTCAAAAAGAGCGATCCTCCTCTAGACGAGAATTAGGAAGTTTTTGCCAAGACTTGGATTTACCTCCATCCCTGCCACTTCTACCCATTCTTCCAAAAGAGACAAAAAATCCAAAACCTATAAGAAAATTTATCGTAGCAAATCTCGTAGAGATTTCGAGAAAACCAATTCTGAGAAAACCCCCAAAAGAAAATCCAAATTTTGCAGACCTTCTAAAACATCTAACACTGATGTTTGCTGGAACTGCGGAAAGACCGATCACCGAGCCAATGAATGCAAGTCAGGCAAAAAGAGAAAATCAATCTTGTAGAAATCAGTGAAAAAGCCAAGAAAGAGCTTTATTCCATACTCGAAGAAGTTGAATCAAACTCCTCGGGAGATTCAGGTAGTGACATAAACGTCACCTACGAAATAGACTCTAGTCAATCTAGTGGAGGATGAAATTGTAATGAAGCATTCTGCACTTGTGACGATCTTCCTACCGAAATCAGAGTTTTAACTGATGACTCTAAAGAAGCCCTCTTCGATGTTATTCAACACATCAGCGATGAAGAATCTAGAAATCGTTATCTTCTAGAACTCAAAAACCTTATACTTTGCCATCATGAAGATAAGCCAAAAAATAGGCCACTCATTGAACCCTTCAGCATGAAGCAAATTATATCCAGATTCAAAAAAACATCTGAACCTTCCATTTCTGATCTAAGACATGAGGTCGCAGATCTTAAAGGAGAAGTCCGAGACATATAAGCCATACTTGGAAAGGCCGAACTTGATGTCCTTACTACTCAAGTCCTTAGAAGAGATACTTCACCCGATCATAGATCCGAAGAAAAACTTCTCGAAAAAGATAAAGCCCTTCCCAATAATAATCATCTAACATAACCCACTGCTAAACACTTATGTTTTCCCAATGAGGAGACTTTCACTTCCGAAAATCCCGGGTAAACCGTCATTACTTCTGTTAGACCTCAGAGTCATCATATTCCTATTAAAATTGTGGTCAAAAAAAATTTTGTGATTAACAAAATTTCCTTACTTGATAGTGGTCCAGATCGAAATTGCATCATCAAAGGTGTTGTTCCATCATCAAAGGTGTTGTTCCTACTCAATATCTAGAAAAAAGTACTTCCAGACTTTACTCCGCTACAGGAGAACAATTACGCATTAATTACAAGCTTTTAAAAGCCCATATTTGTAACAATTGTTAACAAATAATTTTCTCATCAATGAAGATATCATTTTAAAAATTCCTTTTATCACCCAAAAATGTTTGAAAGATAGTTACTAAAATAGCCGATCTTCAAAAACCTTTTGAAGAAGAAATATGCTCTGATTTTCCTAACGCTTTTTGGGAAAGAAAAAAGAATATGATTGAGCTTCCATACATAGAAGGATTCAACGAACGGGTTATTTCTACTAAGTCAAGACCTATCCAAATGAATCATGAAATGATGGAAATTTGCAAAAAGGAGATTTCAGATCTTTTAAAAAATAATATTATTCGTCCTTCTAAATCTCCCTGGAGTTGCTCTGTATTTTATGTTAATAACAATGCAGAAAAGGAAAGGGGAGCACCAAGACTAGTTATCAACTATAAACTTTTAAACGACAGGTACAAAACAGCTTATAATGTTCCATTTGGACAATATGAATGGAATGTTATGTCTTTTGGGCTAAAGAACGCCCCATCTGAATTTTAAAATATCATGAACTCTATCTTTAATGATTATAGTCATATATCTATTGTTTATATAGATGATGTTGTTATTTTTTCTGAAGATATTGATTCTCATTTTAAGCATCTCTACACCTTCTTTAAAGTGGTTAAGAGAAATGGTCTAGTGGTCAGTGCTAAGAAGATTAAGCTCTTCCAAACTTCTATTAGATTTTTGGTCCATGACCTTTACAAAGGTTTTTATAAACCTTTCTGTAGAGCCATAGAGTTCTCCTCTAAGTTCCCAAACAAAATTACTGATAAGAATCAGCTTCAGAGATTCTTAGGAAGTCTTAACTATGTAGCAGATTTTATCCCCAATATTAGAAAAGTATGTGAACCCTTATATAAAAGACTTAGGAAACACCGTGTCCCATGGAGCCCTGAACAATCTCGGTCGGTCATCCAAATTAAAGGTTTAGTTCAAAACCTCCCATGCTTAGATATTCCTAACCCTGAAGCCTTTATGGTTGTTGAAACAAATGCTTCAGACATAGGTTATGGAGGAATCCTTAAGCAAAGAGTGACCTTAGAGTCTCCCGAACAACTTGTTCGTTTTACTTTCGGAATCTGGAATTCCGCACAAAAAACCTATTCTATTGTTAAGAAAAAAGTCTTATCTATAGTGCTATGTATCACTAAGTTTCAAGATGATCTTATTAATAAAGAATTTTTACTTAGAGTTGATTGTAAATCAGTAAAAGAAATTCTTCAAAAGGATATTAAAAATCTTGTTTTAAAATAGATATTTGCTAGATGGCAAGCTCTACTATCTAGCTTTGATTTTAAAATTAATTTTATTAAAGGAGAACAAAATTCCCTTTCCGATTTTCTAACCCGAGAATCTTTACAAGGTGAAAATGAGATCGACCGAATCTCCCTTAAAGGGAGCAGCCCCTAGTGAAAAAAAAATATGACTATGCCTTTTACCTCAGTCCCCCCTTCATCTCCGGCCCTACAGAAGTCGAATCCCCTCCGATCATTGACTCCTAAGAGACCTGAAATGTTTAATAGATATACAGCACTAGCAGAATTCCCTCATCTGCCCCCATCCTCTCCACGACCTCCAATAAAGCTCATAACTACAACTCCCTTTGAAAAAGGAAGTACCTCCAGCTCCTCTGCCCAGACAAAGTAAAACTATGCCATGAAGGTACCAGAGACCTTTGCTTAAGCAGTCAATCCAGCGATTTCTGTTAAAGAAACTCAAAATCAAAGACAACCCTAAGGAAGAAAAATTTGAATTCATCACCTATCAAGTGTTAACAATACTACCATTGGATAAAGATTACGAAGTCCATAATATCGATGATCTTATCAAACCTTGCTTCACGGATTCAAACTTCGTGGATACTGAAAATCCACTTAAAACCAGAAGATATTATGAGTCCATACTCGTAGACACTGATTCTGTAACGACCCGTCTGGTTGTTTCGAGAGTATTAGCCCCGAACCCCTATTTATTGCTCCCTCTATTTCATTTTTGGGTTTTGTGACTTGCCGGGAGGATTTGTCTTTGGTTTCAGAAATGGGACACACAGTCCTTAAAAGGGGAGTTTAAGTCGTAATATTTGACCGTAGTTAGAACTATGTGAAGATTACTCCGGAATGGAGTTCTGACGGTTCCAATAGCTCAGTAGGGTGATTTTGGTCTTAGGAGCATGTTCGAATGTCGAATTGGAGGTCTGTAGGTCATTTTAGCGTCAATTGGCGAAAGTTGGAAAATGGGATGATTTTTGGAAAATTTGACTGGGAGTGGACATTTTGATATCGGGGTCAGATTCTGAATTCGGAAGTTAGAGTAGGTCCGTGATGTAAATTATGACTTGTGTGCAAAAGTTTGAGGTCAATCGAACTTGATTTGATAGGTTTCGGCGTCGAATGTAGAAGTTTGAAGTTTCAAAGTTTATTAGGCTTGAATCGATGCGCAATTCGTATTTTTAGCATTGTTTGATGTGATGTAAAGTCTCGACTAAGTCCGTATGATATTTTAGGACTTGTTGGTAAGTTTGGTTGAGGTCCCGATGGCCTCGGGTGGATTCCGGATGGTTAACGGATCATTTTGTGACTTAGAAAATTTCTGGTGCTGGGATAGTTCTGGTGTCATCGGACCGGCGGTAGGTTTGGCCGTAGGTACGGTCTTGCATAAGCGAGCTGGGAGTCGCATATGCGGAGGCAGGGAGGATGGCCAGTGGTCGTAGGTGCAGTGTGGAGGCCGCAAAAGCGGAGTCGCTTCTGCGAAAGATTGATCACAGGAGCGGACGAGTGTGGGGATCCATGTCCGCAAAAGCGGACGTGTTTGCGCAGATGCGCACCCGCAGAAGCAGGAGTTGGACCGCAGAAGAGGAATCTGTGCCAGGAGCTATTTCCACAGAAGCGGATCTCGGGCTACAGAAGCGCATCTGCAGGTGCGAAACCTGGAGCGCAAGTGCGGTCCTTGAGGGACTTAAGTGATTTTCGCAGAAGCGGAGGAATTTACCATAAAAGCAGTTCCGTAGGTGCGGTGAAATTCACCACAGGTGCGAAAAGCCTGGGCAGTGCTTAAAACCGAAGAGTTTCATGATTTCTCTCATTTTGGATTTTGCAAACTCGGTCAAGGGCGATTTTTGAGAGCATTTTTTAGGGATTTCTTGAGGTAAGTCCATTGTGTTTATTTTTTATCAATAATCTTGTTTTCCCATTGATTTTACCACCTAGTTAGCGTGTATTTGAGGTGAAATTTATGAGTTTGAGGCTAGGTATTTGGAGAGTTTGATTTGAGGAATTAAGTGCTGATTTGGTGTCGGATTTTGGTAATTTGGGTATGGGTGAATTCGTGGTCGAGTGGGCGTTCGTATTTTGTGACTTTTACCCTATTCCGAGACGTGGGCCTGGCTAGACATTTTGGGCCGAATTTTTGATTCTTTGCTAAAGTCGTAGATTTATTATTTAAATTAGTTTCTCGTAGTTGTATTCATGATATGTAATTGCTTTTGGATTAGATTTGGGCCATTCAGAGTCGGAAAATCGAGGGAAAGGCATCTTTATCGATTGATTGAGCGAGATTTGAGGTAAGTGACTTGTCTGACCTTGTGTGGGGGAAATTCCCTTAGGATTTGGTACTGCTGTAACACTTTGTGATACGTGAGCGTCGTGTACGCGAGGTGACAAGTGCGTACACGGGCTAATTATGGAAATTTTGGTTCTTGCTGAGTTGTCTTCTTTTAAATTCATTAACTGAGTTGCCTTAGCATATGTAGTGATCATGTTTAGCCTAGTATCGCATGTCTACATGCCTTAACTCTTACTTGCAATTTGTGCAACATGTTTAGCTGAATAACTTGTTTTTCTTTATTTGAATTAAATCTTTAACTGTAAGATTTCTTGCTGTAAATTCGTGTTTCCTTCGATTATCTACTGCATATTTACTTTGGGACTACGAGGCGTTTCCTCGGGAGATCCCCTTGTACTGCATATTTACTTTGGAACTACGAGGCGGTTCCTCTGGAGATCCCCATGTATAGCATATTTACTTTGGGACTATGAGGTATTTACTCGAGAGATACCCATGTACTGTATATTTACTTTGCGACTACGAGGCGTTTACTCGGGAGATCCCATGTCTTGCATCTTTACTTTGGGACTACGAGGCGGTATCTCGGGAGATCCCCCTGTTGTTTACCTCAATTTAATGTGCTGATATTTTATGAAACTTCTTATTGTTTAAATTCTCAGTCATTTCAAAATATTATTATATCTCTGCCTTACCTTTCTTTTAAACCAGTAGAGCCCTGACCTGACCTCATCACTACTCTACCGAGGTTAGGTTTGGCGCTTACTGGGTACCATTGTGGTGTACTCAAACTACACTTCTGCACATCTTTTTATGCATATCCAGGTTCTTCCCACTAGACCAGATACTAGTGAGTTGGACCGCACGTGGAGACTTCAAGGTAGATCTGCCAGCGTTCGCAGACCTCGGAGTCCCCTTTATCCTTACTATGTTGTTTTTCTTATTCTCTTTAGACTCTGATGTATAGAGACACTTAGTATTTGCTCTTAGAAGCTTGTGACTTGCTTCCACCTGGTTTTGGGAGTTGTAATTATTGATTTTCAGTTTTATATTTATTTCATGTATTGAGATTGAAGTTCAGTTTATTATTATGTTATTCCGCAAATTTGTTAGGATTACCTAGTCTTAGAGACTAGGTGCCATCACGACATCCTAAGGAGGGTGAATTTGGGTCTTGACATGTTGGTATCAGAGCTCTATGTTCATAGGTGTTATGAGTCACAAACAGGTTTAGTAGAGTCTCGCGGATCGGTACGGAGACGTCTGTGCTTATCTTCGGGAGGCTATGTAACTGTTAGGAAAAGTTTCACTTTCTTTGATTCCTTATTGTGAGAGATTTTGACTTTGGAATCTAAACTTCTATATTTCTATTCTCTCATAGATGGTGAGGACACATACAGCTGGATCGGTTGACTAGACACCCGCACCCCCTGCTAGAGCCGCGAGAGGCCGAGGCTGGGGTAAAGGCCGAGGACGTCCACGTGGTGCAGCCAGAGCACCCGCACGAGCTGTTACACAAGAGCCACAGTAGCTCCAGTTGGAGGGCAGGCACCTGAAATGCCTGTTACTGCACCAACCCTCTAGGAGACTCTAGCCCAGTTCCTGAGCATGTTCGGTACCTTGGCTCAGGCAGGATTGATACCACTTGCTCCTTCCACATCTCAGGCCGGGGGAGGAGCATAGACTCTCGTCGCCGGTACCCGAGAGCAGCGGGTTCAGGTTGACTAGGTTCCAGAGATTATACTGATACAACCAGCAGCTCCAGTTAAGCCCGAGGTTAGGGCAGCAGCTTCTGAGGCAGAGCAGCTCAGGCTTGAGAGGTACAAGAAGTACCACCCTCCTACTTTCAGTGGCTTGGCGTCAGAGGATGCCTAGGGTTTTCTTGAGGAGTGACACTGTATCCTCCGTACAATGGGTGTTGCGGAGACTAGTGGGGTTTCTTTCACTACATTCCAGCTTAGAGGAGCGGCCTATCAGTAGTGGCACGCATACGATTTGGATTGCCCGGCAAAGGCAGCTTTCCTCACTTGGACTCAGTTCTCAAATATTTTCCTGAGGGAGTATGTTCCCTAGAGTCTCAGAGATGCTTGGCACGCAGACTTTGAGCAGTTGAGCCAGGGAGATATGACCGTGTCAGAGTATGCGGACTGATTCAGTGATTTGGCCAGGCATGCACCAGCCTTGGTTACTACTGTTTGAGAGCGGGTTCATCGGTTTATTGAGGGGCTCAACCCCAGCATCATATTGAGCATGGCCCAAAAGTTGGAGATGGATATTGCGTATCAGCAGGTAGTGGGGATTGCTAGGAGGTTAGAGGGCATGCTGACTAGGAATAGAGAGGAGAGAGAGGATAAGAGGTCTCGAGAGTTTGGCACTTACAATGGTACTCGTGCCCGAGCGACAGCTCGTCAGGGCAGAGGTTATATGGGTTGCCCTGTTCATTCAGCACTTCCAGCTACCAGCGGTGCTCCGGCCACTACTAGGCCCCAGGATCCTTATTATGCATCGCTAGTGTCTAGTATGTATGCTGCACGGGGTACTTCCAGTGGTCAGTCCAGTCGATCAGGCCCGAGCCAGTCACAGCAGCCACGTCCTCCAAGAGCTTGTTTTGAGTGTGGCGACACTCGTCATTTGGTGAGGGATTGCCCCAGATTCAAGAGGGGTGCACCTCCATAGATTTCTCAGGCACTGCGTGCTCCACTAGGTCCTTAGGCTATGGTTACAGTACCAGCTACCACCCCACCTGCACAGCCAACTAGAGGTGGAGGTCGGACAGGTAGAGGTCGCCCTAGAGGGGGAGGCCAGGCCAGATATTACGCCCTTTCTGCTAGGATAGAGGCAGTTGCATAAGATTCTATTATCACAGGAACTGTTCCGGTCTGTCATAGAGATACATCAGTCTTATTTGATCCAGGCTCCACTTATTCCTATGTGTCATCTTATTTTGCTTCGTATTTGGGTGTATCTTGTGATTCTCTGAGTTTACCTGTTTATGTATCTACACCCGTGGGTGATTCTATTGTTGTTGACCGTGTGTATTAGTCGTGTTTGATTATTCTTGGTGGTTTTGAGACCATAGCCGATTTATTATTTCTCAGTATGGTAGATTTTGATGTTATTTTGGGCATGGACTAGTTGTAACCCTATCACGCTATCCTTTATTGTCATTCCAAGACGGTGACGTTGGCTATGCCAGGTCTAGCGTGGCTAGAGTGGAGAGGTGCCTTGGATCATGTTCCTAGCAGGGTTATTTCATTTCTGAAAGCTCAACGAATGGTTGAGAAGGGGTGTGATGCGTATCTGGCCTATGTGAGAGATTTTAGTGTTGATACTCCTACCATTGAGTCTGTTCTGATAGTGAGGGACAATTCAGATGTATTCCCGACGTATTTTCTGGGCATGTCGCCCGATAGGGATATTGACTTTGGCATTGATTTGTTGTTGGGCACTCAGCCCATTTCTATTCCACCTTATCAGATGGCCCCAACAGAGTTGAAAGAGTTAAAGGAACAGTTGCAAGAGTTGCTCGATAAGGGCTTCATTTGGCTCAGTGTGTCGCCTTGGGGTGCTCCTGTCTTGTTTTTAAAGAAGAAGGATAGTGCCATACGAATGTGTATTGATTATCGCCAGTTGAACAAGGTTACAGTGAAGAACATGTATCCATTACCACGTATTGATGACTTATTTGATAAGCTTCAAGGTGCCAGAGTGTTCTCTAAGATCGACTTGCATTCGGGCTATCATCAGTTGAAGATTCGGGAGCCGGATACCCCGAAGACCGCTTTCAGTACTCGGTATGGTCATTACGAGTTCCTTGTGATGTCTTTTGGGCTGACCAACGCCCCAGCAGCATTCATACACTTGATGAATAGTGTATTTTAGCCCTATCTTGACTCCTTCATCATTGTGTTTATTGATGACATTCTGGTGTACTCCCGGAGTCGGAAGGATCATGAGCAGCACCTGAGGATTGTGCTTCAAACCTTGAGAGAGAAGAAGTTATATGCAAACTTTTCGAAAGTGTGAGTTTTGGCTAGACTCAGTGGCATTTTTGGGTCATATAGTATCGAGTGAGGGGATCAAGGTAGATCCGAAGAAGATTGATGCAGTGAAGAGTTGGCCTAGACCGTTCTCAGCTATGGAGATCTAGAGTTTTCTTCTCTTGGCGAGGTATTACCGTCAATTTGAAGAGGGTTTTTCGTCTATTGCAGCACCTATGACCAGATTGACCCAAAAGGGTGCTCCGTTCAGGTGGACCGAAGATTGTGAAGAGAGCTTTCAAAAGCTCAAGACTGCTTTGACCACAGCCCTAGTGTTAGTGTTGTCTACTGGATCGGGGTCCTATACGGTATATTATGACGCATCACGCATTGGTCTCGGCGCGGTGTTGATGCAGGACAGTAGAGTGATTGCCTACCCATCCAGACAGGTGAAGGTTCATAAGAAGAATTATCCTGTCCATGACTTTGTGTTAGCAGCTATTGTTCATTCCTTGAAGATCTGGCGGCACTATTTGTATGGTGTTCCTTGTGAGGTTTTCACTGACCACCGGAGTCTACAGCATCTGTTTAAACAGAAGGATTTTAACTTGCGGCAGCGGAGATGGTTGGAGCTGCTTAAGGATTATGACATCACCATTCTCTATCATCCCGGGAAGGCCAATGTGGTGGCCGATGCCTTGAGTCGCAAGGCGGAGAGTTTGGGCAGTTTAGCATATCTACCAGTAATATAGAGGCCTTTAGCCTTAGATGTTCAGGCCTTGGCCAACTAGTTTGTTAGATTGGATGTTTCCAAGCCGAGCCGAGTTTTGGCTTGTGTGGTTTCTTAATCTTCTCTTTATGATCATATGAGAGAGCGTCAGTATGATGACCCCCATCTACTTGTCCTTAAAGACATGGTTCAACACAGTGATGCCAAGGATATCACTATGGGAGAAGACGGTGTGTTACGGATGCAGGGCAGGCCATGTGTGACTAATGTAGAAGGTTTGCGTGAGTTGATCCTCCAGGAGGCTCATAGTTTGCGGTATTCCATTCAACCAGGTGCCGCGAAGATGTATCAGGATTTGAGGCAGCACTATTGGTGGAGGCGGATGAAGAAGGACATAGTGGAATATGTAGCTCGTTGCCTAAATTGTCAGCAGGTGAAGTATGAGCATCAGCGATAGAGTGAATTACTTCAGAAGTTAGAGATTCCAAAGTGGAAATGGGAGCGGATCACTATGGATTTTGTTGTTGGGATCCCACGGACTCAAAGGAAGTTAGATGAAGTTTGGGTGATTGTGGATAGATTGACCAAGTTAGCTCATTTCATTCCTGTGGTTACTACTTACTCTTTGGAGCAGTTGGCTCAGGTTTACATTTGCGAGATTGTCAGGTTTCATGGCGTACCGTTATCTATCATCTCCAACCAGGGTACATAGTTTACATCACGGTTCTGGAGAGCCGTATAGCGTGAGTTGGGTACTCGTGTGGAGTTGAGTACAGTATTTCACCCTCAGACGGACGGACAGTCCGAACGCACTATTCAGATATTTGAGGATATGCTTTGTGTGTGTGTGATTGATTTTAGGAGTGCTTAGGATCAGTTCTTGCCACTTGCAGAGTTTTCTACAACAACAGTTATCAGTCAAGCATTCAGATGGCGCCGTATGAGGCTTTGTTTGGTAGACGGTGTCGGTCTCCAGTGGGTTGGTTCGAGCCAGGTGAGGCTAGACTATTGGGTACAGACTTGGTTCAGGATGCCTTGGAGAAAGTTAAATTGATTCAGGATCGACTTCGTACAGCCCAGTCCAGGAAGAAGAATTATGCGGATCGGAAGGTTTGCGATGTTGCATTCATAGTTGGGGAGTGGGTCTTGCTCCGGGTTTCACCCATGAAGGGTGTTATAAGGTTTGGAAAGAAGGGCAAGTTGATCCCTAGGTATATCGGGTCTTTTGAGATTCTTGAGAGGATTGGAGAGATGGCTTACAGACTTGCACTACCACTTAGTCTCTCTGCAGTTCATCCAGTATTTCATGTTTCCATGCTCTAGAGGTATCACGGTGATCCGTCTCATATGTTAGACTTCACCTCAGTCTAGTTGGGCAAGGATCTATCTTATGTCAAGAAGCTAGTGGCCATTTTGGACAGGCAGGTTTGAAAGTTGAGGTCGAAGAACATCGCTTCTGTGAAGGTTCAGTGGAGGGGTCATCCGGACGAGGAGGCGACTTGGGACACCGAGCATGATATGCACAGCTGTTATCCTCATCTTTTCACCACTTCAGGTATGTCTCTATACTCGTTCGAGGACGAATGTTTGTTATAAGAGGGTGGAGGATGTAACGACCCGGTCGGTCATTTCGAGAGTATTAGACCCGAACCCCTATTTATTGCTCCCTCTACTTCATTTTTGGGTTTTGTGACTTGCTGGGAGGATTTGTCTTTTATTTCGGAGTAAAATGGGACACATAATCCTTAAAAGGGGAGTTTAAGTCATAGAATTTGACCGTAGTTCAAACTATGTAAGGAAGACTCCGAAATGGAGTACTGACAATTCCAATAGCTCCGTAGGGTAATTTTGGTCTTAGGAGCGTGTTCGTATATCGAATTGGAGGTCCGTAGGTCATTTTAGTGTCAATTGGTGAAAGTTGGAAAATTGAATCATTTTTGGAAAGTTTGACCAGGAGTGGAATTTTTGATATCGGGGTCGGATTCCGATTCCGAAAGTTGGAGTAGGTTCGTAATGTCAATTATGACTTGTGTTCAAAACTTTGAGGTCAATCGGACTTGATTTGAAAGGTCTCGGCGTCAAATGTAGAAGTTTGAAGTTTCAAAGTTCATTAGGCTTGAATCGATGCGCAATTCGTGTTTTTAGAGTTGTTTGATGTGATATAAAGGCTCGATTAAATTGGTATGATGTTTTAGGACTTGTTGGTAAGTTTGGTTGAGGTCCCGAGGGCCTCGGGTGGATTCCGGATGGTTAACGGATCATTTTTGGACTTAGAAGATTTCTAGTGTTGGGCTGGTTCTAGTGTCATCGCACCTGCGGTGGGTTTGGCTGCAGGTGCGGTCTCGCATAAGCGAGCTGGTAGTCATAGATGCGGAGGCGAGGAGGATGGTCAGTGGTCGCAGGTGCGGTGTAAAGGCCATAGAAACGGAGTCGCTTCTGCGAAAGATTGATCGCAGGAGCGGATGACTGTGGGGAGGCCTATCGACAGAAGCGGACGTGTTTGCGCAGATGCGCACCTGCAGAAGTGGAATCTGTGCCAGGAGCTATTTTTGCAGAAGCGAATCTCGGGCCGCAGAAGCTTATCCGCAGGTGCGGAACCTGGAGCGCAGGTGTGGGCCTTGAGGGACTTAAGTGATTTCCGTAGAAGCAGGGGAATTTACCGCAAAAGCGGTTCCGCAGGTGCGGTTGAATTGGCCGCAGGTGCGAAAAGCCTGGGTAGTGCTAAAAACCGAAGGGTTTCGTGATTTCTCTCATTTTGGACTTTGGAAACTCGGTTTAGAGCAATTTTTAAGAGCATTTTTGAGGAATTTCTTGAGGTAAGTCCCTTGTATTTATTTGTGATCAATAATCTTGTTTCCTCATTGATCTTACCACCTAGTTAGCGGAGTTTGAGGCTAGGGATTTGGAGAGTTTGATTTGAGGAATTGAGTGTCAATTTGGTGTCGGATTTTGGTAATTTGGGTATGGGTGAACTCGTGGTCGAGTGGGCGTTCGTATTTTGTGACTTTCACTGGATTCCGAGACGTGGGTCTGGATCAACCTTTTGTGCCGAATTTTTGACTCTTTGCTAATGTCGTAGATTTTTTATTTAAATTAGTTCCTCGTAGTTGTATTCATGATATGTAATTGCTTTTGTCTAGATTTGGGCCATTCGGAGTCAAAAATCGAGGGAAAGGCATCATTGTCGATTGATTGAGCGATATTTGAGGTAAGTGACTTGTCTAACCTTGTGTGGGGGAAATCCCCTTAGGATTTGGTACTGTTGTAACACTTTGTGATATGTGAGCGCCGTGTATGCGAGGTGACGAGTGCATACATGGGCTAATTGTGGAAATTTCGGTTCTTGCTGAGTTGTCTTCTTTTAAATTCAATAACTGAGTTGCCTTAGCATATGTAGTGATCATGTTTAGCCTAGTATCGCATGTCTACGTGCCTTAACTCTTACTTGCAATTTGTGCAACATGTTTAGCTGAATTACCTTGATTTCAACTAAATCTTTAACTGTAAGATTTCTTCCTGTAAATTCGTGTTTCCTTCGATTATCTGCTACATATTTACTTTGGGGCTACTAGGCGATTCCTCGGGAGATCCCCTTGTCTTGCATATTTACTTTGGGACTACGAGGTGGTTCCTCAGGAGATCCTCCCGTACTGCATATTTACTTTGAGACTATGAGGCATTTACTCGGTAGATCCCCATGTGCTGCATATTTACTTTGGGACTACGAGGCATTTACTCGGGAGATCCCTCTATCTTTCATATTTACTTTGGGAATACGAGGCGGTACCTCGGGAGATCCCCCTGTACTGCATATTTACTTTGGGACTATGAGGCGTTTACTCGGGAGATCCCCGTGTACTGCATATTTACTTTAGGACTACGAGGCATTTACTCGGGAGATCCCTTTGTCTTGCATATTTACTTTGGGAATACGAGGCGGTACCTCGGGAGTGCCCTCTGTTGTTTACCTCTATTTAATGTGCTGATATTTTCTGAAACTTCTTATTGTTTAAATTCTCAGTCATTTCAAAATATTATTATATCTCTGCCTTAATTTTCTTTTAAACAAGTAGGGCCCTGACCTGACCTCGTCACTACTCTACCGAAGTTAAGCTTGGCACTTACTGGGTACCGTTGTGGTGTACTCATACTATACTTCTATACATATTTATGTGTAGATCCAGGTTCTTCCCACCAAACCAGATACCAGTGATTTGGATCGCACGTGGAGACTTCAAGGTAGATCTGCCAGCGTCCGTAGACCTTGGAGTCTCTCTCTATCCTTACTATGTTGTTTTCCTTATTCTCTTTAGACTCTGATGTATAGAGACAGTTAGTATTTGCTCTTAGAATCTTGTGACTTGTTTCCACCGGGTTTGAGAGTTGTAATTATTGATTTGCAGTTTTATATTTATTTCATGTGTTGAGATTGGAGTTCAGCTTATTGTTATGTTATTCCGCAAATTTGTTAGGCTTACCTAATCTTAGAGACTAGGTGCCATCATGACATCCTAAGGAGGGTGAATTAGGGTCGTGACAGATTCTATCATAATGGAACATTCAATGAACCCAGATAACCCTAAAGTGATTAGTTATTCTAGATTCACCATTAAAAGAATCTTAACTCTGTTTTAATGGTTTGCAGACTATATACACACCCCAATTGCACTATCAATGGTGCATAGGCCTCAGACTTATAATTGATTTGATTATAAGGCACCATGATTTAATTTCATGTATCTACGACCAGGGCATACTTGGTTTGTTAAATATTATCCAGAGATGGTTCAATCAGTCATCCCGAGATGGTTTTATGAATGGTGGAAAAGGTTTGGCGGAACCAGACAAATCCTACCACAGCAGTTTGCAAATAGGTTTGAAGACTTCCATAAAATGGAAGGAATCTCCACTCTCCCAGAACATTATAAAATGTGTAAATTTTTTATAAAGAAAAGAATTTCTTATATCATAACTTGGAATTTTTCCAAGACAGACTTTGACAGAATCAAATAATTATCCAAAGAGATAAAAATTAAAGGTTGGACTCCAAATCCAGTCAACAAGCCTCTTAAAGAGACTTCACCATCCACGCCCAGTAAGGCATCCCCCTCCAAGCAAGCCTTAAAACAAAAGCTGAAAAAAGCTTTAGAAGACATGGATAATGAAGAAGATCCGAACGAAAAACTCATTATGCAGCTCATAGAAGCTTCCTCTTCAGAAGTCAGCAACAATGGGGACATGCTGTACCCACAAGGGATAGCATCAGCCTACATGGGACCCTATTAAGAATAGGGAAATGAACCTTGGGAAAAGTAGAGGTTTAAAGAACCGGAATTACTTTCCCCAAACACCATTCTACTATTCCTAAAAGGAATCCAATACTGGTTATCACTATCTATTTTATTAAAGCAAGCCAAGAAAGTCATCAGCAGCCTTAAAGTATTCAACTTTAAAGGTCGCCTTCAAGGAAGAAAAACTATGCTTTACTATTACCTTTACTAGAGGTTATCTAAACCTTCCACCTGTACGCCTAAAAATATAAAGGCATCCCATTCCTAAGTCTATATAAGACTCCTCATTTCTCATAGAAGAGGCATCAAAAAATTACCATATTTTCTAAGACCTCTCTCCCCCTACTATTATCCTCTCTTCTGCTCCTATGTTTTGCTTAAGCATGTTTTCATAAATAAACGTTTGTAAGTTTGTTTATACTTTCTTTCAATCTTTTAAATACTGCACTTGTTCCATCTCTCATAGCATAGTTACTCCCTTTTTGGTATCAAATCCATGTTGGCAATATACGTACTTAGCATGAGCAGCTAAGTATATATACTATCTAGGGCATGGAAAAATTATAATTTCATAATGTTATAATCGTCAATTTTATGCTATACTTTTATCTATTTTCAACAGTTACTTAAAATCATGTTCTTTTATTGCTATAGCTGTTAGTGTGAGATATTCATTTTCTCTAAGTGTATGGGGTAGCCGAGTAATATCCGACTCATACGTTGTCTAGCCAAAATGATAGGTCATAGCAAGGAGTGCGTTTAGACCTTGTAGGTGATCCCGTATCCAAGATAGCTTTAGAGAAATACTGTTGTAAAACCAAGAAAATTTCCAGCTTAGCTCAAAAGATCTCTGATTATTTGTTACTAGTTTTCTATAGATATCTGTATAACATATTACTGCATAATATTCATTATTAAACTATCCCTTTTCCTATATAAACCCTAGACGGTATATTTTCTCCATTTATAAATACTATTCAAAATAATATTTTGAATAATCTTAATATTTCTTCTCAGGCAACTAAGATTGCCAAACTCGAAAATGATCTTCAAAATTGGATTATTCCGAAGAACCTTTCAAAACGATTTACCAACTAGGTAACTTTAGTTTCATTAAGAGGCATAATATTAAGACCTATGATTCCACCACTGCTATCAATAATTTCCCTAGAAATTATTAGGCTTTTTAACGAGCATTATATGAATTGGTATAAACCCCAGTTTAATTATCTTCATATAGGACTGGTTCAAGTCGCTGTTAAGCCTCTCTTTAGAAAAGGCTTAGATATTCCTATTTGTGTCATCCTTAGAGACGATCGTCTACTTAACTTAGACGATTCCCTCTTAGTGTCCTTCAAAGTAACCTCGGCGATGGCCCGGTATACTTTAATTGCGATCCTAATTTCTCGGTTGACAACAATGATCCAAATATTATGGATGCCTTGACGCTTAATGTCAAAACCAAGAATATGAATAGCAAATCCAATACTTGAGAGATAGTAGTTATCTACAGAGTATATTATAGGCTTATGTCAACTACCCTTACCCCTAAGGCAAGAATCGAAAGTGAAAAGGGAGTAACTATGCTTATGGAAGCTAACCATGAGCACAGTACGGTCTTCGTACCTAGACTCCTCAACAGGAACGACATACTTTCTAGTTATGATTGGCACTTTGATGCCATAACTCAACCTCTCCGCTCTCATTCCAAAAGAGCTCAGATCGAAAGGGTAATCCAATTCCCTGACAGTTCGATCGATCTTAAATTTTTTGAAAATTCGATGAGTCGAATCGCTTCTCTTAGAAGAACGTCCTCAGTGTGACCTTCATCAGTTAGACCCCCTTCTTCTTCTAAAATCCCAGAGGAGAATAACCACACTGACAATGGCATGGGAAAAATCAGAGGAGTTGATTTCTCCGATGAAATTCCCAAAGTCTACTATCAAAACCTTCCCACTAGTCCTACTCCTAGTGAGATGAACCCCCATCAGGATATACCTAGTTTCGTTAAGATGATTAAGTCAGGAGATCCTTTCACTCCAGACCCCTAGATTCTCAAGAATCTCTAGACTAATCCTGGCAATTAAACCAAAAGAAGTTGGTACGTTTCCACGTACTCTCTTCGGCAAAAATAATACTTAAAAGACTGTTGGATAGCAGACATGAAAAGAATTAGATGTGAAATCAAGCTCTGCAAGTAGTTTGAAATATCTGGTAAACTCGATAATCAAAAGGATTCTCTTCAAGTCCTCATCAATAAGTGGTATACAACCACTAATAAAGTTATCAAATCAGTCACTCCTCCCCTTGAATGGATCAACATCCCAGTTTCCAATATCGTTATTCCCGCTTCTCCTTTTAAAACCAAAAACAAAAAGCCTACCGCCATAGTTTCTTGCTTCGACGTCGATCGTGTTATCGAGCAAAATAACTACACCAATCAACTTCTTCATGTTGTCTCTAGACAGATAGAAGATTCTAAGGATAAGTCCTTATTCAGTGGAAAACCCACTCTCTCAAAACCTAGCACTAGTCAGAATATTGAATCCAACCCAGTCTTCAAAATGACTGAATTCTCCAGGAATAAATTTCCAAAATTCAAAGATTCTTTTGATATCTCTGGTAACGTTCTTGACAAAATCAATGAACAACTTGCTAAGTTCAATATCTCTGAAAAGAATGACTTGAAACAAAAAAGAGTTTCCACTATTCAGGAGAAAGATATCCTTCTCCAAAGACTTTCCAATGATCGGCACCATAACCAAAAAATTATCACAAATGTCCTTCCTTTCCTGACCTTCAGTACGAAGAAAATTCTTTCCTTTCTACCTTCTCTCACGAAGGAAGAAGTACCACTGAGTGGAATATCGATGGTTTAGCCGAACATCAGATATATAACAAACTCCATAAAATGGGTGTTTCCATTACAGTTTATAAGATTAGAGATTCTTCTAATAAATAAGCGGCCTCAATGATTGTCGTAGGTTTCACCGGTATGTTAATACATTGGTGGGATAATTATTTCACTGAAGATGTCAAACAAGCCATCTATACCTCCACAGTTGTTGAAGCATTTATTAAAACTAAAGGAACCACTTAGACGTCTTCTCAGATAACCAGAGAAGACGCTTGTGTTACCCTTCTCTATCATATTGCAAAATACTTCATTGGAGAGCCTAAACTCTTCCAGGATAAAAGTTTGCAAATCCTCAACAATCTTTCTTGTTTGAGCTTAGACGACTTCACCTGGTACAAAAACCAATTCATCAACAAGGTCATGATTAGACTTGATTGTCATCTTGATTTTTGGAAAGAACGCTTCGTCAGCGGACTTCATCCTCTTTTTGCCGATAAGGCCAGAACCAAAATTCGAGATCATTGTGATGGTAAAATTCCTTATCACCAAATGACTAATGGTGACCTCATCAGTATAATCAATGTCGTAAATCTAGAACTCTGCACTGACATCAAACTAAAACATCATCTCAAAAAAGAGCGATCCTCCTCTAGACGAGAATTAGGCAGTTTTTGCCCAAGACTTTGGATTTACCTCCATTTCTGCCCCTTCCACCCATTCTTCCAAAAGAGACAAAAAATCCAAAACCTATAAGAAAACTTATCGTAGCAAAATCTCGTAGAGATTCCAAGAAAACCAATTCCGAGAAAACCCGCAAAAGAAAATCCACATTTTGCAGACCTTATAAAAAATCTAACATTGATATTTGCTGGAAAGAACCTCTACTTTTCCCAAGGGTCATTTACCTATTCTTAATAGGGTCCCATGTAGGCTGATTCTATACCTTGTGGGTAGAGCATGTCCCCATTATTGCTGTATTCTGCAGAGGAAGCTTCTATAAGCTGTATAACGAGTTCTTCGTTCGGATCTTCTTCATTATCCATATCTTCTAAATCTTTTTTTAAATTTTGTTTTAAGGCTTGCTTGGAGGGAGGTGCCTTACTGGGCGTGCATGGTGGAGTCTCTTTAAGAGGCTTGTTGACTGGCTTTGGAGTCCAACCTTTAATTTTTATCTCTTTGGATAAATATTTGATTATGTCAAAATTTGTTTTGGAAAAATTCCAAGTTATGATATAAGAAATTCTTTCTTTATAAAAATTTACACATTTTATAATGTTCTGACATAGTGGAGATTCCTTCCATTTTCTAGAAGTCTTCAAACATGTTTGCAAACTGATGTGGTAGGATTTGTCTGGTTCTGCCAAACCTTTCCCACCATTCATAAAACCATCTCGGGATGACTGATTGAACCATCTCTAGACAGTATTTGACAAACCAAGTATGCCCTGGTCGTAGATACATAAAAATAAACCATGCTTCCTTATAATCAAACCCATTATAAGTCTGAGGCCTATGTACCATTGATAGTGCAATTGGTTGTGTAGATGGTCTGCAAACCATTCAAACAGAGTTAAGATTCTTTTAATTGTGAATCTAGAATAACTAATAACTTTAGGGTTATCTGGGTTCATTGAACGTTCCATTATGATAGAATCTATGTCTGCGAGTATGGCCTCATAATATCTTATGGTTTTAAGTGGATTTTCAGTATCCACGAAATTTGAATCTTTGAAGTAAGGCTTGATAAGATCAACAATCTTATGGCCTTCCTAATCTTTATCCAATGGCAGTATTGGTAACACTTGAGAGGTGATGAATTCAAATTTTTCTTCCATAGGGGAAGGTCTTGAATTTTGAGTTTCTTTAACAGAAACCACTGGATCGACTGCTTGAGCAAAGGTCTCTGGTACCTTCATGGCATAGTTTTCCTTTGTCTGGGCAGAGGAGCTGGAGGTACTTCCTTTTTCAATGGGAGTTATAGTTATGAGCTTTATTAGAGATCGTGGAGAGGATGGGGGAAGATGAGGGAATTCTGCCAGTGTTGTATACCTATTAAACATTCCAGGTCTCCTAGGAGTCAGTGACTGGAGGGGATTCGACCTCTGTAGGGCCGGAGATGAAGGGTGGACTGGGGCGAAAGGCCTTGTCATATTTGTTTTTTCACTGGGGGCTGCTCCCTTTAAGGGAGATTTGGTCGATCTCATTTTTACAATGTAAAAATTCTCGGGTTAGAAAATCGGGAAGGGAGTTTTGTTATCCTTTAATAAAATCAATTTTAAAATCAAAGCTAGATAGTAGAGCTTGCCATCTAGCAAATATTTGTTTTGAAACAAGATTTTTAACATCCTTTTGAAGAATTTCTTTTGCTGATTTACAATCAACTCTAAGTAAAAATATTTTATTAATAAGATCGTCTTGAAACTTAGTGATATATAGAACTATATATAAGACTTTTTTCTTAACAGTAGAATAGTTTTTTTTGTACAGAATTCCATATTCCGGAAGTAAAACGAACAAGTTGTTCAGGAGACTCTAAGGTCATTCTTTGCTTAAGGATTCCTCCATAACCTATGTCTGAAGCATCTGTTTCAACAACCATAAAGGCTTCAGGGTTAGAAATACCTAAGCATGAGAGGTTTTGAACTAAACCTTTAATTTGGATGACCGACCGAGTTTGTTCAAGGCTCCATGGGACAGGATTCTTCCTAAGTCTTTTATATAAAGGTTCACATACTAGTCTAATATTGGAGATAAAATCTGCTACATAGTTAAGACTTCCTAAGAATCTCTGAAGTTGATTCTTATCAGTAATTTCATTTAGGAACTTAGAGGAGAACTCTATGGCTATATAAATAGGTTTATAAGAACCTTGGTAAAGGTCATGGCCCAAAAATCTAATAGAAGTTTGGAAGAGCTTAATCTTCTTAGCACTGACCACTAGACCATCTCTCTTAACCACTTTAAAGAAGGTGTAGAGATGCTTAAAATGGGAATCAATATCTTAAGAAAAAATAAGAACATCATCTATGTAAACAATAGACATATGACTATAATCATTGAAGATAGAGTTCATGATATTTTGAAATTCAGATGGGGCGTTCTTTAGCCCAAAAGGATTCATATTGTCCAAATGGAACATTAAAAGTTGTTTTGTACTTGTCTTTTTACAGGGTAAAAATGTGATCGACCAAATCTCCCTTACTGGGTGCCCAACTCTCATTGCACTGCTCTCCAAAACTGTGATGTAAACTGCGTGCCCCGATCTGAAATGATGTACACTGGCACATCGTAAAGACGAACAATCTCGCGAATGTAGATATCAGCTAACCGCTCCAAAGAATAAGTAGTACCAACTGGAATGAAGTGCGCGGTCTTGGTCAACCGATCCACAATCACCCAAATAGCATCAAACTTCCTCTAAGTCCGTGGTAGCCCAACTACAAAATTCATGGTGATAAGCTCACATTTCTACTCCAGAATCTAAAGCCTCTGAAGTAATCTGATCGGTCTCTGATGCTCATACTTCACCAGCTGACAATTTAGGCACTGAGCTACAAACCCCACTATATCTTTCTTCATCCTCCTCCACCAATAGTGCTGCCTCAAGTCCTGGTACATCTTCGTGGCACCCGGATGGATGGAATACCGCAAACTGTGGGCTTCCTCAAGAATCCACTCACGTAACCCATCTACATTAGGCACACAAATCCGACTATGCATCCTCAACACCCCATCATCCCCAATAGTAACATCCTTGACATCACCATGCTGAACCATGTCCTTAAGGACAAGAAATAGGGATCATCATATTTGTGCTCTCTGATACGATCATATAAGGAAGACCAAGAAACCGCACAATATAGAACCCGGTTGGGCTCCGAAATATCTAATCTCACGAACTGGTTGGCCAAGGCCTGAACATCAACTGCAAGCAGTCTCTAACTAACAGGAATGAATGCAAGGCCACCCATACTTACCGCCTTTCTACTTAAGGCATCGGCCACCACATTGGCCTTCTCGAGATAATACGGAATGGTGATATCATAGTCCTTTAGCAGCTCCAACCATCTCCGCTGCCTCAAATTTAGATCATTTTGTTTGAACAAGTGTGGGAGACTCCGATGATCTGTAAATACCTCACAAGACACACCGTAGAGATAATGCCTCCAAATCTTCAATGCATGAACGATGGCAGCCAACTCCAAATCATGAACAGGGTAGTTCTTCTCATGGGGCTTCAACTAACATGAAGCATAAGCAATTAATTTACCCTCCTGCATCAAGACACACCCAATATCGATCTGATAAGCATCACAATACACTGTATAAGATCCAAAAGCTGAAGGCAAAACTAGAACTGGAGTTGTGGTCAAGGCAGTCTTGAGCTTTTGAAAGCTCTCCTCACACTCATTCGACTACCTGAATGGAGCACCCTTCTGGGTTAATTTGGTCAAAGGCACTGCAATAGACAAGAAACCCTCCACAAAGCGATGATAATAACCGGCCAAGATGAGAAGGCTCTGAATTTCAGTAGCTAAGGACAGTCTGGGCCAACTCTGAACTGCCTCTATCTTCTTTGGATCCACCTTAATCCCCTCACTGGACACCACGTGCCCCAAGAAAGCCACTGAACTAAGCCAAAACTCACACTTGGAGAACTTGGCGTAAAGATTCTCCTCCCTCAGCCGCTGTAGTACAATCCACAAATGTTGGGTATGCTCCTCCTGACTACGTGAGTACACCATGATATCATTAATGAATACTACAAAAACCGAGTCAAGATATGGCTGAAATACAATGTTAATCAAATGCATGAATGCTTCTGGGGCGTTGGTCAGCTCAAAAGACATCACAAGGAACTCATAGTGACCATAACGGGTCCTGAATGCCATCTTTAGAATATCCGAGTCCCGAATCTTCAACTGGTTATACCCAGACCTCAAATCAATTTTAGAGAACACCCTCGCTCCCTGAAGTTGTTCAAATAGATCATCAATGCATAGCAAAAGATACTTGTTCTTGATTGTAACTTTGTTTAACTTCCTATAGTTGATGCACATCCGCATAGTACCATCATTCGTCTTCACAAACAGAACCGGTGCACCCCAAGGCAACACGCTAGGCCAAATAAACCCCTTATCAAGAAGTTCTTGAAGCTGCTCTTTCAATTCCTTCAACTCAGCTCGTGCCATACGATACGGAGGAATAGAAATAAGCTGAGTGCTCGGCACCAAATCAATACCAAAATCAATATCCCTGTCGAGCGGCATGCCCAGCAGGTCTGCATGAATCGCATCCGGAAACTCTCGCACCATCGAAACAGAATCAATTGTAGGAGTATCAGCACCAACATCCCTCACAAAGGCCAAATAAGATAGACACCCCTTCCCAACCATCCGTTGGGCCTTCAAATAAGAAATCACCCTACAGGGAACATAATCTAGAGAACCTCTCCACGCGATCCTTGGCAACCCCGGCATCGCCAATGTCGTGGTCTTAGCGTGACAATTCAGAATAGCATAAAATGGAGACAACCAATCCATACCCAAGATCACGTCGAAATCGACCATACTAAGCAATAAGAGATCAGCTCTGGTCTCCAATCCCCCAATAGTCACCACACATGACCGATATACATGGTAAACAATAATAGTATTGCCCACCGGCATAGATACATGAACAGATGAAACTAAGGACTCACGGGGCATATCTAGATAACGAGCAAAATATGATGATACATACGAATAAGTGGAACCAGGATCAAATAATATAGAAGAATCCCTGTGTCATACTAAGACAATACTTATGATCACTATGTCTGAAGCAATAGTATCTGGTCTAGAAGGAATAGCATAGAATCGGGCCTAACCACCATCTGATCGGCCTTCCCCTCTAGGGCGACCTCTAGCTGCTTGGGGGAAATCCTAAACAGGCTGGGTGGGTGATGAAGTAACTAGTGCTGAAGTTGTGGTCTGACTCCTCTGCTAAACTGGACCTCCCGGGCGGCGAGGACACTGTCTCCATATATGCCCAAACTCCCCACACTCAAAGAAACTTCCCGGTAGTGGTGGTTGGGACTGAATCGGTCTTCGAGTACCAAAGTAACTACTAGAAGGACATAGCATAGATGAACCCTGAACCGATGGAGCACGGGACAAACTCTGAGCTGAGATAGCACTGAGAGATGACTGGCCCAGATGGGCACTGTATAAACCAGGGCTGGGTAATACACCACGATGAACTGGGTGAGCCATCTGAGCGGGCCTATAAGGATGACCCCTACTGTGGTGGAACTGACCCCCAGAAGGAACACCGCTGAAACCACCCAAACCACGAGGCCTCTTGGCCTCCCTCTCCTCATGCTCCTGACTACGGACCATCTCTAGCTGCTGAGCAATATCAACCACCTCATAGAACCGAGCACCAAATATACTCTCCCGAGTCAGAACAAGATGCAACTGATAGTGGAGGCCATCAATGAACCTCCTAATTCTATGCCTCTCAGTGGGAACCAACCAAACTACATGATGAGCCAACTCTGAAAATCTCATTTCATACTGGGTCATAGACAGGCCATCCTGACGTAGCTGCTCTAACTGCCTGAGCAGCTCCTCCCTACGGGTCTATGGCACAAACTTCTCCAAGAAGAGGACAGAGAACTCATGCCATGAAAGTGGTGCAGCACCGACTGGCCTACTCCTCTCATAGGCCTCCCACCATCTGAACGCAGCCCTAGTAAACTGAAAAGTAGTGAATGAGACCCCCTAGTCTCCAGAATACCCGTCGTACGAAGAATCTGCTGGCACCTATCCAAGAAGTCTGGGGCATCCTGTGACTCATCCTCACTGAATGATGGAGGCTGGAGTCTCCCAAATTTCTCAAGTCTCTTCTGCTCATCATCACTCATAACATGACCTACCTAGGCCTGAGCAACTGCAACCGGCTGGGCTGGTAGTACCCCCGGTGTCTGAAGTCCCTGCATCACCTGCTCTGGAGTTTGGGCGGTGGGAGTCTGAGTACCTCTCCCAGCCTGAGAAGTAGATGGCGTGGTCTGAACAGAAACCGCCTGAGCGAGGCTAGTGCACACAGTCAATATCTGAGCTAAAGCCTCCTAAAGGCCTGGAGTCACAATGGGCACATGTGGTGTCTGAGTTGGCCCCACTGTCTCAACCACATATGGAACCTGCTCCTGAGCTGGAGCGACTGGTGGATCTGCAGGTGCTGCTCTAGCTGTTGTACGAGCTGCACCTCTACCCCTACTGCGACCCCGACCTCTCGTGGCCGTAGCAGGTGGTACTGGTGGCTGTCTGTCTGGTCCGGTAGCACGTGTCCTCACCATCAGTGAGAGAATAGAATAACAAAAGTTTAGTTCCCGGAATTAACAGATTCGCACGACAAAAATACAAGAATGTGAAGTTTTCCTAAGGGTTCGGCAGCCTCTCGAAGATAAGTACATACGTCTCCGTACCGATCCGCAACTCTTCTAAATCTGCTCATGACTCGTGAGACCTATGTAACCTAGGTTCTTATACCAACTTGTCACAACCCAAAACTCAACCTGTCGTGATAGCGTTTATCATGGTACTAGGCAAGCCGACTACTCAGACAATACCAACACTTTCAAATTTAAGATATGCTAAAACAAGTTTAAATAAATAAAAATCTCATAAAACTGATAAAATTATCGCAACTCAAGACAGAAGTTCCCGAAACCAGCGTGTCACTGAGTACATGAGCATCTATACAATACAAATCTGAAATATTGTCTAAGAAAAACTGAAAATGAATAAATAAGACTGAGGGATAGGAGAAAAGAGTCAAGGTATGCGGACGCCAGGGCATCTACCTCGAATATCTCTGAACGCCAGTAAACTCTGAGAATTAGCAACCACCGTGTCCGAATACACCTGGATCTGCACACGAAGTACAGGGTATAGCGTGAGTATAACTAACTCAGCAAGTAACAAGTCTAACTATTGGGCTAAAAGTAGTGACGAGCTTCACAGGTACAGTTCAATTAAAGGATTACAGTATAGAAATATAGGCATGCTTTCAAGTTTAACAGTTAAGGCCCAAACAAGTAAATCATGTCAAGTTCAATTGAAACATATATGCCAACTAAAGTATAAAAATAGTAATGAAATCATATGCATACTCTCGAAGTATCAGTCACTCAGTCCTCCCATTCACTCCATTCTCACAGTCACTCCATCCTCACAACCACTCAATAGGTACTTGCACTCACTGTGGATGTGCATACTCCAGAGGGGCAATTCCAGTCCAAGCGCTATAATAAGCTAATCATGGCATGAATCAAATAAACATGTTGCGATGTGCAACCCGATCCCATAAATATCTTCACAATCAGGCCATCGACCTCACTCAGTCATCAATCTCTCCAGTTTCTCGAGCTCACAAAAATTATGATAATCAGCTCAAACAATGATAATATAATGTATCAATAAAGGACAATAGACACTGAGATATAATATGCAAATAATAGTTGTGACTGAGTACAAAATGAAAATTAAACAAATAATCCAACATGTAACACGACCTTTGTGGGTCCCAACAGTACCAACATATAGCCTAAGCATGATTTCTAACATGACTGGCAGCTCAACTTCTCTAACACATGGTGAAAATACGGGTAACGACAAGATTATTCAACTATACAGTTTCATGGAATTGACCGAGTCACAATTCCTACGGTGCACGCCCACACGCCCGTCACCTAGCATGTGTGTCACCTCAACACCAATCACATAACACGTAGTTCAGGATTTCATACCCTCAGAACCAAGTTTAGAAGTGTTACTTACCTCAAACCGTGCAAATCCACACTCCAATAAGCCCTTGCCTCGCGAATCAGCCTTTGAATGCCTCAAATATAGCCACAAATAATTCGATACAATCAACACAATCTAAATGAATCAATTCCATAAGAAAATACTAAATTCTTAATCACTCAAAAGTCGACCCCCGGGCCCATATCTCGGAATCCAATAAAAGTCACAAAATCCGGAAGTACATTCAACCATGAGTCTAACCATACCAAACTTACCAAATTCCGATACCAAATCACCACTCAAATCCCCAAATTAAACTCTCCAAATCCCTAGCCTCAAACTCCTAATTTCCACCTCAAAAATACACAAACTAGGTGGGAAATTCAATGGGAAAACAGTATTATTGAATAAAAATGATCACAAGTGACATAGCTCAAGAAACCCCTCGAAATCCCTCTCAAAAATTGCCTTATCCCGAGCTTGAAATGTCCAAAAATGATAAAATCACGAACCATCAAATTAATATAATCTGCCCAGTGTTTTTGCTTCTGCAGTCCCGCTTCTGCGGATTTTCCATCGCTTCTGCGATCCAAGACCTCCAGCCTACTTCCGCATCTGCAGTCTCTTATGCACAGATGCGCATCTACATCTGTGGATATACTTCCGCACATGCGCCCTCAGGCTTCCTTTCCTAATCTCGCACTTGTGACACCTCTCCACATCTGCGACCTCGCAGGTGCGGACAACCCTCCGCACCTGCGATCACTATCCAGCTTCGACCAAACCGCACCTGCGACCATTCCCTTGCTTCTGCGGTCATGCACCTGCGACTAAAACCCCGCAGGTGCGATGACACCAGACACCAGCAGCCCAGATTTCCTCTCAAGTCCAAATTTCAACCTGATTCCCATATGAATCATTCCCAAGGCCCACGGGACCTCAACCAAATATACCAACAAGTCCTAAAACCAGATACTAACTTAGTCGAGCCCTCAAATCACATCAAGCACCATCAAAAACATGAATCACACCCCAATTCAAGCCTAATGAAAACTAAGAAATTCCAACTTCTACCATCGATGCTGAAACCTATCAAATCACGTCCGATTGACCTCAAATTTCACATACAAGTCATAAATGACACAACGGACCTACTCCAACTCTCGAAACCAAAATCCGAGCTCGGTAATCACAAAGTCAACTCTCGGTCAAACTTCTCAATTTCCAAAACTTCTAATTCTCCAACTTTCGTCATTTCAAGCCTAAATTAACTACGGACCTCCAAATCACTATCCGAACACACTCCTAAGTCCAAAATCATCCAATGGAGCTATAGGGACCAACAAAACTCTATTCTGTAGCCATTTACACATAAGTCAACATTCGATCAATATTTTCAACTTAAGCTTCCGACCTTGAGACTAAATGTCTCAACTCATTCCGAAACACCCCCAGAACCGAACCAACTACCCTGTCAAGTCACATAGTAACTAATAAGAATAAAATAAGCAGTAAATGGGGGAACGGGGATACAATACTCAAAACAACCAATCGGGTCGTTACAATTCGACCTTGGGGACTACTTAAGAATACAAGGTGAGTTTTTATGGATATTTTAAGTTAATAACATCTTATTAACACTAGTATTAACATCATTCAATCTTTGAAATCCCTAAAAATATTTCAAGTTGTTCAAGAATACCAAATTTCCCAAATATTAGATTTTTAAGGTAAAGCTTCAAGAAGGTAAATCTAATGCTCAAACTCATTTCTTATGAATCGGTGAGAGTAATTATAATATTTGTTTCAAGTTAATATGGTTGGATAATTGATTTCATAAACCCTAGTTCATGGCATGAATAGTGTTCTTGAGAAAATGAGGGGAAGATAAATAGTGTTCTTAAAATGAAATTAAAGGATGCAATGAACCTATGTAATCATTTTTTAGCTAAATTGGAAGTGTTCAACTAAGTAATCACCAAATTGAATATTTTGGAAATGTTGGTTAAGACAATGAATAATAATTTGGCGGTGTTGGAGAATTAATGTAGTATCATTGATGACTTCAAATGGGTATTAAATGATAAGAGTGGAGTTGAATGTGCTAGTAAGTGAGCCTATTGGATGATTTGAGCTGGAGGCTTGTAGCCAACTTGTGAGCCATAAATGGATATTGATAAATATTTTTGAGTCATATTTTGATTGTAATTGGGATATGTAATTGTAGATATCGATTTGTTGGTGGCGTTTGAGCATTTTACTCAATGTTAGGATGTCGGAGGAGGATTAAAAGTTTGAGAATGTTATTAAAGCGAAAACGAGGTAAGTTGATTAAAACTTACTCTTCTTGAGGGATTTTCTCTAAAAGCATGTTTTGAGTTAATGCTTAAATTGTTTGCAAATGTTCTTTCGTACTTGTGGGGACAAACAAGTACGGATATCTACATGTACTAAAATATTATGTTGCATATGTAGTATCATGTTGTTTTATAAAATTTTATTTTAAATCTTTTTGGCAAAATGACACTTAAGGTAAATGTTATAAGTTTTTATCAAAAATTTACGTATTGATAAGAGTATACATATTTGAGTGCTAAAGATAAATTTCATGTAAAGTATTTCTTTTGAAAATTGATAAATAGAATAGCACTTGTAGTATCTTTTTAAAGATTGATATTAAATTGCTAAAGGCTTTAACATGTAAAAGGTTATTTATTTAATTTTAGTTCAAATGGTTTTGATTTTCTATTAATGTTATGATTTGATTAAAAAAATAATAGATCCTTTGAGGCTGAGTATCAAATGTTTTGGGAGTTACTTATGTGCACCGAGATTGGCTACGGATATATTGTGTTCGTCGTCATGAAACTACATGTGTTAGTGTAGGCGTAGATGGGCGCTTTGTGGTATAGACTACTGCATAGTACTCTCCCTCGAGAGGGTATTATTTTGTGCTATTATTATCATGGCTGAGTCGATTCGTACGACACTACGATGAGACGACCTGAGCAAGTAGGGTATATGATACTTACCGCTAGGTACATAACCTAGTTGACCTTCTTGTGTCGGTGATGGTATAGTACTCCCAGTGAAAGGTAAGAATGATTTTCTTATGTTTAGGCCTAAGGAGCCGAAAGTGATTTCAATGACTTAAAGCAAACGGGATAATTTTATATGATTTTATTCAAAATCTTGGATTGATATAAATATTTTAAAAGTTTATATTGTGGGTTATATTTCACCTGTCTTTTATTTAAAATGATAAAAATCATAAATTGATAAAATTTCTTATCATTTTATATCAAATATCGGTGCATTATTTTTATAAAGTTTGTCCCAAGAACTTAAATTAGAGAGAGTCTATGACACTTATTGAGTACCACCGTGGTGTACTCAGCCCTTAGGAGTCCCTCTTCAGGGTTCCATTTTCTTTACGTGTTTCAGGATGAGGTGTGACATGTGATGTATGGACAGGACTAGAATGACTCTCTTTCCGAGGTATGATGAAGCACCACTATTATCTCGTGGTAGCTATCATGTTATTTCTTATTTTCTTATTGAAATTATTCCAAGTGGTAGTTCTATTCTTTGGTATAGAGGCTCCATAGATAGTTGTGTTGGATGTAAAAATAGTGCAGTGGATAAAGGAATAATTATTTAATTTGATTATATCATTTTTATGAAAATTGTCATGTAAGATTTTGGAAATAAAAAAAAATTCTATGACTTGATTTAAAAATGTACAAGCTTTTCAATTGGCTTCTGCAATTATATTTGGTTTGACATATGAGTTGGTTCGCTCGGGTCGGGTAGTGTGCCGGGTGCCGATCACGTGGATTTGGGTCGTAACACACAAGTTCTCTTCTTTAAGTCCACAATGAATTCCATTCCTTCATTATTTATTCTAAACAATATTGAATCAAGGTTGAACACCTAAGAAGGAATAAAAAAGTAAAAAAACTATATTAGTGTATTGTGGCTTTAAAAATAAAAAAGTATGAAGTTTTTTCTCTGTAAGTAGTAAATCACTTCAGACATTAGAAGTGATTATGCATTAGTAAATTACTTCAGACAAAACATGCTATAGCTAAGCAAAATACAGTATGAAAAAACTTCAGACATCTGTTTTTCTGTAAGCAGGAAGTCAATGAGATCGTAAATTCTGAAGTTAATAAATATACTTACAAACATTTTGCAAGCCAAGTCTATCTTCTTATTCATCTCTTGTTCTACCCATATTGATACTTTGTGAAAAAATTCATATGTTGTTTTTCTCCGTTCATAAAATCATTGTCCCAACTTTTCTTGGATGAAATCTAACATTCTTAAAACAGTAATCTCTCTCACTTTTAGTAACACGGAATTTATTGACTCTACCATGTTTGTTGTCAGTATATCATAACGTCGTCGTGGGAACCACGATTGAGCCCATCTCCCTGGTGGCTCTTCCATTATCTAATTGTATATTTTCTTGTCAACACTTTTGATCTGGGACATTAACTAATTAAAATCTTCACGTCTATATGACCTTGCAGCGCTTTGAAAAAGATTTATTACCGTGCTTTTTGCATGTCTTTGCTTTAAATGTTTCTCAAAGTAATAGAGACAGATACCATGGTGAGTTTCAGGATAAATTTGTCTAATCCCATATGAAATCGATTGGTTTTTATATGATAAGAAAACCAGTTCACGACGGATTTCAATTGTTTTTCTCATTTCCCCGAAGAAACAAATATATGCATCATTATTTTCTGAATCTTCTACACCAAAAGATAGAGGAAAGATTTGATTGTATGCATCTTTTGATACAACAACAAATAGAACACCACGATATTTTGACTTTTAAAACGTTACATCTACTGCAATCACGGGTCTATAGTAACGTCAACCAGCTATTAATGTCATAGGAGCAAAGAACATGTAAGCAAACCTATACGGGTGAAACACAAAAAAAATCATAAGGTGTGAAGTTTTCAAATAGGAACAGTTGAAACTTCAGACTGATGGTTATTATTTTTTTGCTTACCGATTCTGCTGATCTCTTTTTATGCTAGTGTACGTCCCTGGATTTTTGTGTACCATCATGTGTAGGTATGAAGGAAGAATCTAGTAGTTCTCTTCTGGTGTTTCTCTTATACAAGCAATAGCTTTTTGAATAACGCGACATGCCTTGTGATATCCAATATCAATTTTAAATTATTATTTTTTTCACTTCACTTTCTACAAAGGCTGGTGTAACCTCAATCTTTTTATCCTGAACATGTTCTAAACTTTTCTCACTTATAAAATTTAATGTAGCATGCTTCTGATCTGATTTTCTTGCATCAACTGAGCATTCATGGTTGTTATGAAATTTTATCATCCAGAAAAGTGTGGAATCTTTTATTCTGGGAGCACATACATTCCAACCATATTTCTCCATGATGTATTTCAGCTTATATCTCTTTGAATATGATCTAACAGTAGTGAATTCAACTTTTTGGTTTATCTCCAAGCTGCAGAAAAATATAGTCGTGCCCTTCTTGTTCTCAAAAATTGATCCTACTTTTATTTCCTCATGCAATGCATCGTGCCTAAGTAATTTACATGGTGGAGATTCTTTCAGCTTTCTCCTCACTCTTTTTCTTGATTTCTTAGAAGCAATAAAAGTTTCAGCAATATTATATCTGATATTATCGGTATAATTTCTGTATTTTCTTGATCTTGGTTATTGCTTATCATTGCAGGAGATAACAAAAAACTTTATTGGACTGTCTGTTGGTTGTCTATTTGCATTATTAGTTGTCCTTCTTCTTGTTGGTCCTCACCAAATTGGTCTGAATTTATTGTAGTAGAAGGTAATTCTTGCAGCATCCCAGATTCTGAATCAGCTGTAATGTTATAAGGTTTTCACTCGTTATCTACTTCCATTATTGCATGTTCTACTTCATGTTGAAAATCAGCAAGTTGTTCTGAATCTATTGTATATGCAAGAGATGGTTTGAATGTTGCAGATTCTAAAGCACCTATATTGTCAGAAAGTAGTTATATTTTTTTGATGACAAAATGGCAATTCTTGAAAGTTGAATCAGTTGTTAGCAAATGTATACAGGTTCTGAGTTCTTCATATGAAGTTACAAGCATCCATTTGCTTGTATTTAGTTTGATATCAAACCATATTTTTAGTGTATATTTGGTTACATCAAAATCGGTGACTTCACTAATTTTCTTCAGGAAAGTGTTGAATGATACTTGTTTATTAACCAGAATAAGTTTTGTATCATGATCCAAGTAGTTGTAATCTAAAGTCCATCTCCCATTAAAAGTAAAAACAAGGCAAATCGACCTCATCCTGCAGTATGAAAACTTCAGCATGTTTAGTGTGAAGTATTAGGAAATGAACAAAAAAACTTTAGCATGTATAAGTATGAAGTTTAGCAAAAATTCATTTGAAAATAACATACTGCGGGATAAAAACTTAAACATATTTAGTCTAAAACTTTAGCAAATGAACTAAAAAACTTCAGCATGTTTAGTCTGAAGTTTAGGAAAAAACACATTACAAAACTGTAGACTGCAGGACAAAACTTCAGCATGTTTTGGTATAACGTTTTAGCAAATGAACTAAATAACGTCAGTATGCATAAGTATGAAGTTTGAGAGGCTGGATTATTTTATTAACCGCACATAGTCTTATTTTTAGATTTGTGATCTGCTATGGGATATTTGCAGGTTATGGTTGAGATATTGAAGTTGGAGAAGGAAGAAGGTAGAGGTAGAGACATATTTAATGTTGAACCAAGCATTAGAGGAGTGGATTCAGTATTGGATCCTATAGGCGTAAAGACAAGTAGTCAGACGACGACAACAACAAAAATTAGGGAATCTGCGAAAATTCTCCAGAAGTAGAAGCAGCAGTGAAGCCTCAAGTGGTCAGATTAAGTCAGAAACTAAAGAAGTTGAATTCGTATTCCTCTTTTCTTAATGTGCTGACACTAATGGCCCTCAGTCATCATCTTGTTCACCTTACTCAGTTAGTCGATGTCAGAAGCTGAAGCTTTTGATCTCATCTAGTATTAGTATTAGTAATACATGCTGATCAGATGGTTTATATTATTTTCTTTGTTACTATTTTGGTGGAGGTGATTGCCAGTGTGTAGGTGCTAGTAGTACTTGTTTCCTATGACTTCTATCTAGATACAGTATCATTAGAAAATTACATACAACAAAACAAAAACTTAAGCATTTTTGGTCTGAATTTTTAGCAAATGAACTAAAAATATTTCAGCATGTTTAGTCTGAAGTTTTAAGAAAAAACTCATTGCAAAACTGCAGACTGTAGGACAAAACTACAACATGCTTTGGTATGAAGTTTTAGCAAATGAACTAAAAAACTCCAGCATGCATAAGTTTGAAGTTTTGCAAAAACTCATTAGAAAATTACAGACTGCATGACAAAACTTGAGCATGCTTAGTCTGAAGTTTTAGCAAATGAACATAAAAATTTCCGCATGTATAGTATGAAGTTTTAGCAAATGAACTAAATAACCTCAGTATGTTTTAGTATGAACTTTAGGAAAAAGTCATTTACAAAATTAGGTACTATAGGATAAAACTTCAACATATTTAGTTTGAAGTTTTATGTTATATATCTTTGAAACAACTTCATGCTACATTAGCATGAAGTTTTTAGCTTTATATTTCATCTGAAACTTCAGACTTCAACTTGAAACAACTTCATGCTACATTAGCATGAAGTTTTAGCTTATGTTTGATTGAAATTTCAGACTTCAACGTGAAACAGCTTCATGCTACATTAGCATGTAGTTTTAGCTTGTATTTGATTAAAATTTCAGACTTCAATGTGAAACAACTTTATTTTATATCCTTCACGCATTAAATTTGAAGTTTTGAAAAGTTTTTGAAGATATATAAGTGAAAACTTTATGCTATATCCGTCAAACAACTTCATGCAAGTGTGATTTGTAAATGAACATAAGTGAAAATATCTATAGGCGTTAACTTCATGCAATTGTGATTTGTAAATGACCATAAGTGAAAATATCTACAGGCATTAATTGAATTCAGATTTTGTTTTTTATGTTCAAAACTTAAAAAGCATGACGATTACGAAAATAATTGCAGAAATATATATCATGAAGCTCAATCAGTTTCACAAACTAATGCGAATTCTGAAGATGAATTGCAATACTTACAATGTATTTTGTAATTTTGAATTCTGAAGATGAATCTGGTTCAAGTTTCTGATTTTTTGATAAAGCTGCTGAGAGGAAAGGAGATTTTCTACCAGGGTTGAAGGAGATCTTTTGAGGAGGGACGGAGTGATGGATGAGATCTTTTTCACGAATGAGGTAACAGATCACGCGATTAATGCGTGATGCAGGTTTTATATCTTTTGTCAGGGGTATAATTGTCATATTATTACGGATTTTTTGTCAGCTGATTATCAAATTAATAATTTTTAAAAATAAGGTACAAGTTAAAATGTGACACAAATATATGGTACGACTGCAAATCCCCCATTATATGTCCAAGGAAACACAATTGGATGTGAGCTCAGTAATGAGAACAAGTGGTAATGGCCCAGAAAAGAAAGCCCAACATCGGAAAGAGCACAAAAGCCCATAGGGGTAGTCACTGCAAAAAGAATAAAATGAACATATATCCCACATCAAAAAGTTAGCGAAGTAGCGAGCGGCCGAACTAGTATATAAGGAGCTGAAGCGCCTCAGCAAAAATCACGCAGCCACGCAACGAGCACAGAGCGAACTACTGTGTGCGCATTGCAAATAGTGGCATACGCCATCCTAATTTTTCATGATTTAGTTTATAACTGTCATTTATCCATAATTATATTCTGTTATATAACCAATGTTATAGATTTAGATAGTGTCTAAAGTTAGCATAACGTATGTGGTACGGGGTGGCAAACGGTGGGTCTGGTTGAATATGAGTGGGTTCGAACGGGTAATTTTAAAAGCGGATAAATTATAAATTATCTGACCCGTATTTGAGATGGATAAAAACGGATTATCCATATTATCCATGACTTCTTGAATATGATCATTTTTGGGAGAATTCTTAGTCTCCCAAACTTGAGGAACCCCCAATTTGAGGTTTTACAAATGTAAAAGTTAAACACATTAATTTTTCATTGGTTATCTATTTGGTTAACCATGTTCTAAATGGATAATATGGTTCTTATCCATATTCGATCCGTTTTTAAAAAGTTCATTATCCAATCCATTTTTAATGGATAATATGGGTGGATAACTATTTTTATTTTGACACCTCTACGTATGACCAAGTTCTGGTGACAACAACAACAACAACAACAACCTAGTAAAATCCCATTAATGGGGTCTGGGGAGGGTAGTGTGTATGCAAACCTTACCCCTACCCCGAAGAAGTAGAGAGACTGTTTCCGAAAGACCCTCGGTTCAAAAGAACAAAAAGAGACAATATTAGTATCACAATAGTAGTCATAGGAAAAATAGGAATACCATGAAATCCAGAAGAAAGATGCAAAGCAAAGGGAAACAATATTAGTATCACCACAATAATCATAAGAAAAATAAGAATACCATGAAATTTAGAAGAAAGATGCAAAGCAAAATTAAATCAATTTGTTATGTAAATCAGGTCTCACGATCCGGAACTTGAAAGTGACAACATAGTCCAACTAAAAGCAAAACCAACGAGCAACTATACAATTATACATGATAAAACCTCTTATGAGAGTGCCATACTATTGCTTGCTCTACTACCTCTAACATGTGCACTACTGAATGAGTCTCAACCCTTAAAATAAACTATTTTGCTCTATCATGAAAGTCTACATTCGCCCTGGTACTTTTAATCTACAATACACGGATGCGAAATCAGAATTTCAAATTTACGAGTTGAGGATTTTAATCATTTGAAGTTACTTTGTTCTAAATTAATAATTTATACATATTCAATAAAAAATTTAAGACAATATACACGGTTCGAACCAAAGCTACTGGGTTCAGTCAAACCCGCTCCCTGCACTCTAGCTCCGCCCGTGACTATACATCTATACCTTAGTAGAAAGAAGTTGAAATAAATGTAAATTATTCAAAATAAATACTCACGCATGTCTAGTATATCTTAATTTCTAGTATTATGTTTGTATCACCTAATCATTTTTTCCTCTAAACGTGAATGAGGGAGAAAATCAAGAAAAATACTGGCAGTCAAGAATTAGATGGTAAAAAAGGTCTTTTTCACTTTTAGCTCGCGTCAAAAACTATTTACTTTCAGTAGCCGAAAAGTGTATAAAATTTGTATAATTATCTATATATTATTAAAAGAAGAGGAAAAAGCCCTCTCCTTAAGCCAAGTGGCATCCTAGAAAAAATCAACATAGCATAAATAGTGAATAATTAGTTATTGATTATTATTTTGGAATTTAAATATCTATAAAATAATAAAATAAAATATTTTATAATAAAAAAAAATAAAAAAAAAAGCAGTCCATTCAAATTGGAGAATAGTTTCGAGTTGGAGTTTTTAAATTATTTTAAAATAAAAAACTAAAATTACAAAAAATAAAAAACTGCCAATTTAAAATTTCTTTATTTTTAATAATTTTTGTTTTTCTTTTTAAAAATAAAAAGTTTATTTAGTCATAAAATATTATTGAGAATAATAGAATAAAAAAATATATATATGTATCTTCTATTAAACGATAAAATGAAAGTAGTGACGAGCTCAAAACACACACCTAAATATGCTCGCTAGTCAAAGATAGTATAGAAAATTATCGTATTCACAGGGATTGGAGTTAAACAGTATTTTCGTAGCTTGTAGCTAGATTGCTATCCAAGATGATCAACAACTAAGATTATATGATTAAGAACTAAAATTAACTAAGACTCTAGATCTAATTGACTAATGACAATTGAACAAAATTGTCACGACCCAATTTTTCCTCCGTTGGGTATCGTGATGGCACCTAGTCTTAGGGACTAGGTAAGCCTAACAATATTTAAAACAACAACATTATTTAAACAGAATCTCTTAAAATTTCCAAAACCTGTAGTACAAGTCATAAGCTCTACAGAGTGTTTACTAGAAAACTTCTAAATACAACTGTCCAGAAATAAGAATAAACAGTGCAAAACAAAAAGGTTGAAGGTGACTCCGAAGCCTGCGAACGCAACAGCAAGTTTACTTTAAGTCTCCACAACAACAGTCCACATAGCTAGCTAACGAATAAGTATCTGGGTCTGCACAAAAATGTGCAGAAGAGTAGCATGAGCACGCCACAGCGGTGCCCAGTAAGTATCAAGACTAACCTCGGTGGAGTAGTGACGAGGAATAGTCAAGACACCCACTGGTCTAATAAACTGAACAGATATAAGTACATGAATAACAGAAGTATGATGTCTACATAAAAACTATGCAATATGGCTCACAATACAGTAATGGCATTAAAGCAAGAAACAACAAGTATCAGTGAAATATCATGAAAATGACGCAGACAAGGTGAATGAAACACAACCTAAATCTGGAATCACGAATATAGCAAGGATAAGTAATAATTCAGTAATTACAACCGCTTTTACATCAGGTTTTAGTCAACAACTCCATGAGGTACCGAACCTCAGACGATTTACAACTCACGGGTCTCAATACCTGAACCCTAACACTTGGCATCATGTTCCCTCATAACACCTCATAACCACACTAACGACCCACGTGCCAATAGAGTCATTCTCACATAGAAAGTAAGTAAACAAGGATGAACATCTATGCTCAACAATATCAAGAACACCTCTTATCTGGTAAGAGTGCTTAACTATGTGTATGCTGGTGCAAGTATCCTAACATAGTCCATACCAGCAAATAAGCATAAGGAAGAAGAAGAAGAACGGATAACACGTAGAATATTTTCTCACAACTTTCACAAGATAAAGCTCACACAAGTATGTATACCCCTACACAAATATCAACAACAAGAATGCCCTCAGGCCATAAATCATCACAAATCAATCCCTGACACAGCCCACCTTGTCTCGCCACATGTGCAATAGTAACATAAATGCCCGCCTTGTCTCGCCACACGTACATAATAATGTTTTCACCTTGTCTCGCCACATGCACAACCCACACACATATATATCCCACCTTGTCACGCCGCATGTGAAAATATCAATAGTAACAATAGCACGGCAGAAACCTCGTGCAACCCCATAACAATAACCGTACGGCAAAAATCTCATGCATCATAATAATAACAACCGCACGACAGAAACCTCGTGCATCACCACAACAAATACAACAACAACAATGGCAATGATACAAAGTACGACAAGTAAATCAACTCAAGGACTTTTAAATCACAGGAAAAATGTGGGACCAAATCACAAGGAATAACCACAGTAAAGAATGTTAGGCGTAAAGAGAACAACTCAACAAAGGGAAACTAATGTGTATCAACGATCCCACAATATACATTTCAACAACAGGAAAACTAATACGAGTCAAATAATTCCAAATAAAATAAGTCAACTAAGATATAGAATATCTAAAACTTATTTTAAGGTTGAGAAATTACTAAGGATTTTCAACAATTTAATTAAGGATAAGCAGCGGAAAGATAATTATAACCTCAATTAAGACTGAACAAATTATAAGATAATATAATAATAATTTCAAATAAAGATAAGCAGTTATGATAAGATAGCATGACAATATAGGAGGTAAAATCTTCAGTTAAGTCAAATAAGAGTCAAATAGGCAATAAGAGTGAATCTTGAAAGCAAATAATTCTAATTAAAGCATGTAGAGGTGAAACTAGTAAATAGGAACTTAATCATATCAAGAACAACTTCATACTCAGTGAATATAAGGACCTAAGAATCCTAAGAGGCCAACTTTTCACAAATAAGTGCGAGCACGCACTCGTCACCTCACATGCATGGACTACAATCAATATAAAAGACTCAATCCTAAGGAAAAAATCCCCCACATAAGGTTAGACAGGATACATATCTCAACCCAAGCTCAGCCAGTCTGTAAGAATACCCTTTTTTCAATTATCCAACTATGAATGGCCCAAATCTAGCCAAACACAGTTGCATAACATGAATACAACCATAATAGACTCATCTAATTAATAAAATCAATACTTTAACAAAAATCCCAAAATCCGCCCTAAAGGTCGACCCGGGCCCACGTCTCGGAATCGGGTAAAAGTCATAAAATACAAACACTCATTCACTCACGAGTCTAACCATACAAAAATTATCAAATTCCGATATCATTTCGTCCCTCAAATCGTGATTTTTCATTTTGAATTTTTCTTTCAAAAACCACCATTTTCCTCAACTTAAAACACAAATTAAATGATAAAAATAAAGATGGAATCATGAAAATAAATAGATTCTGGGTGAAGAATACTTACCCAATCGTTTTGCATGAAAACCCACAAGGAAACGCTCAAAATCGAGCTCTTGAACTCCAAAAATGGTGAAAATGGCAAACCCTCGGAATAGAGGACTTTATATTCTGCCCATGGGTTTTGTGCATTGCGAACGCGGAGAAAGGGACGCGTTCGCGAAGAAGAGAAACAAAGCTGCCGAGTTGTTCTTCGCGAACGCGACAACACGTTCGCGAATGCGAAGAGGAAAAATATGATGGCCCAATGACTGCCTTCGTGAACGCGTGAAGTAGTACGCGAACACGAAGAGTGTAATGGAATAGCTACGCGAACGCGTAAGTGACACGTGAACGCGAAGAGGAAAATGATCACCAATGCCCAGGGGTTGGTTTGCACTTCGCGAATGCGAGATAGGGAATGCGAACGCGAAGAAGGGGGTGACAGAACTTCGCGAACGCGAGAGGGTGACTGCGAACGCGAAGAGGAATTATTTCACCCTCCAAGATGACACTACGCGAACGCGAACGCGATGAAGGAAACCAGATGACAGATAACAGCAGTTCAAAAATAAGGGGAAAAGACCCGTAGCCCATCCAAAACTCACCCCGGGACCCCGTCTAAACATACCAACAAGTCCCATAACCTAACACGGAATTGTTCAAGGTCTCAAATCATATCAGACAACACCAATAATATAAATCGCACCACGAATCGTACTTATGAACTTCCAAAACATCCCACTTCTAAAACCCGTGCCGTAACCTATCAAATCAACCCGGAATAACGTAAAATTTTGCAGGCAAGTCCCAAATAACATAACGGAGCGGTTCCAACTCTCAGAATCGCATTCCGACCCCGATATCAAAAAGTCTACTTCCGGTCCAAATCTCTAAAAATTCGACTTTCGCCATTTCAAGCCTAAATTAGCTACAGACCTCGGATTTACAGTCCGGACACGCTCCTAAGTCCAAGATCACCCAACGGAGCTAATGGAAATGACAGAACTCCATTCCGGAGTCGTCTTCACATAGTTTTGGCTACAGTCAAAATTCTAAGACTTAAGCCTCCGTTTTAGGGACTAAGTGTCCCAAATCACTCTGAATCATCCGGTAACTGAATTCAACCACGCACGCAAGTCAATACACATAATATGAAGCTGCTCAGGGCCTTATGCCGCCGAACGAGATTTAAGTTCTCAAAACGACCGGCCGGGTCGTTACAAAAATTAAGCAAAGAAGATATCAATGGGAGAAAATATGGGTTAATTGGATAAGTGCAAGGTAATTGTCTAGGATTTAACTCTCGTTAATTCACTTCTAATATTCAAGTGAGTCTCTCGAATTCACTCAATCATTAGTTCAAACGTTTAGTAGAAACTCCTCTCTCGATTAAGTCTCAACCTCACAATATGAACCAATTTATGCTCTGTGAAGATATGTACGAATTCGTAGTGGACTGGTCTTTAGGAGAACCTCTTTCGATTATTCTCCTAACTAGGTCTAAATAATAATTTAACTAGCCTCTTTCGATTACTAAGAAGAATCAATGAATTCAGCCAACAAGATGATGCAAAAACATCGCAAGTTTTGTCTCTCTCGATTAGATGAACATGTGAATATAGATGCAATAATTAAATCACCCAAAACAATTCAATACATAAAAACTAGAGTAAAAATCCACAAACAATCATCAAAACACCAAATCCAACAATCCCTAAAGAGAACTACTCCATAGATATGGAGTAATTCATCACAAATATAAAGAAAAGCATTAAACGATCCAAACTCTTGTCTTGAGAGAGGATTGAATGATGAATTCGTTGTGCTTTGGCTTCTCCGCCTTCTCTCTAGCCTCCTTAGGCCGTAGATGTGTCAAAAGTCCAGAAAATACCGTTTTTCATGTATTTATACCAAGTAGGGTCATGCCCAAACGAACTCACCATTTCCTAGCCGAAATAGGAAAACTTGCAAACTTATTGCTTTTCATGTGTCGCATTGTGCGTAGCATTAGTGCTTTTTCCTGACAGACCCCAAAAACCTAGTCTTTGAAGTTTGCTATTTTCTGACAGATTTTTACACTGATGTGTCGCACTGTGCGTTGCCCAGTGCGCCGTACCAGTGCGCCGTACCAGTGCATTTTTTAGCAGATTATTCTTCCTTGAATTTTGACGTCCAGAAGAGATCCTCGACCCCCGTACACGATTCCGGCTTATTCCTTTGGTCTTTTACTCGGACGTCAAAGATCCAATTAGCTCGAACTAGTTTCATAAGATCTACATAGCTCGGAATCACTCCTATAATACATAAAAACACATAATTAGTGCAAAACACTAGCAATTAATGCTCAAACTCAATTAAAGTGTAGTAAATTGGAATGTAATAAACGACTAAAACACAAGATTATAGCCTACCATCAAGTAGCATACAAGAATATATATATATATATATATATATATATATATATATATATATATATATATATATATATATTATTAAAAGGAGAGGAAAAAGCCCTCTCCTTAAGCCAAGTGGCAGCCTACAAAAAAGTCACAAGGTATAAGTAGTTAATAATTAGTTATTGGTTATTGTTTTTGAATTTAAATATCTATAAAATAATAAAATAAAATATTTTATAATAAAAAACAAAAAATTAAAAGAAAGTAGCATAATTTAAATATCTATAAAATAAAAAACGAAAATTTTAAAAAGTTGTCCATTCAAATTGGAGAGTAGTTTCAAGTTGGAGATTTTAAATTATTTTAAAATACAAACACTAAAATTACAAAAAAAAAAAAAACCTGCCAATTTAAAATATCTTTGTTTTTTAATAATTTTTGTTTTTCTTTTTAAAAATAAAAAGTTTATTTATTCAAAAAATATTATTGATAATAATAGAATAAATTATAAAATAAAAAATATGTATCTTCTATTATATTATAAAATGAAAGTAGCATACAAACAATTGAATAAAGTAATATGCTAATAAATATTGGATAATATAATAAAGAAAAATACAGAACTAAAAAGTTATTCGATGCCTATATAAGCCATGTGCAAGCCTAGAAAAAAGCTATATGGCATAAGTAGTTAATAATTAGTTATTTAGTTAAAAATTAGTTATTACTTATTATTTTTGAATTTAAATATCTATAAAATAATAAAATAAAATATTTTATAATAAAAAATGAAAATTAAAAACACATTCCATTCAAATTGAAGAGCACTTTCAATTTGGAGTTTTTATTTTAAAATAAAAAACTAAAATAACAAAAAATAAAAAATGGCCAATTTAAAATTCCTCTGTGTTTTTAATAATTTTTGTTTTTCTTTTTTAAAATAAATTTTTTATATATTCAGAAATTATTATTGAGAATAATAAAATAAATATAAAAAAATATGTATCTTCTATTATACTATAAAATGAAAGCAGCATACAAAAATCTATATCTTATTAAAAGGAGAGGAAAAAGCCATCTCCTTAAGTTAAGTGGCAGCCTAGAAAAAAGTCACATGACATAAATAGTTAATAACTAGTTATTTAGTTAATAATTAGTTATTGGTTATTGTTTTGGAATTTAAATATCTATAAAATAATAAAATAAAATATTTAATAATAAAAAATAAAAATTAAAAAAAACTGCCCATTCAAATTGGAGAGTAGTTTTGAGTTGGAGTTTTTAAATTATTTTCAAATAAAAAACTAAAATTACAAAAAATAAAAAACTGCCAATTTAAAATTTCTTTATTTTTAATAATTTTTGTTTTTCTTTTTTTAAATAATTTTATTTATTCAGAAATTATTATTGAGAATAATAGAATAAAATAAAAAATAAAATAATAAATATCTTCTATTATATTATAAAATGAAAGTAGCATACAAGAATTTATATCTATATCTATATATTATTAAAAGGAGAGGAAAAAAACCTCTCTTTAAGCCAAGTGAAAGCCTAGAAAAAAGGTACATGGCATAAGTATTTAATAATTAGTTATTTAGTTAATAATTAGTTATTAGTTATTGTTTTTGAATTTAAATATTAATAAAATATTTTATAATAAAAAATGAAAATTAAAAAAACTTCCATTCAAATTGGAGAGTACTTTCAATTTGGAGTTTTTAAATTATTTTAAAATAAAAAACTAAAAGAACAAAAAATAAAAAAACTGCCAATTCAAAATTTCCTCTGTGTTTTTAATAATTTTTGTTTTTCTTTTTTAAAATAAATTTTTTATATATTCAGAAATTATTATTGAGAATAATAAAATAAATATAAAAAAATATGTATCTTCTATTATACTATAAAATGAAAGCAGCATACTATATATCTATATATTATTAAAAGGAGAGGAAAAAACCCTCTCCTTAAGCCAAGTGGCATCATATAAAAAAAAATATGGCATAAGTAGTTAATAATTAGTTATTGGTTATTATTTTTGGTTATTATTTTGGAATTTAAATATCTATAAAATAATAAAATAAAATATTTTATAATATAAAAAGGGGTAACCAAAAAAGAAAATAAAATATTTTGGCTACTATTTTTCTGGGTACAAAAAAAGAAAATAAAGTTGTTACTGGGCTGGACTTGTATCAATGAAATAGGGGTAACCTCTCTAGCGGCCCAAAGTATAATTATCCGAGATAGTATTGGATCACAAAGCTCAATGACCCAAATAAGAAGTTAAAGTGACCCAATCAAACAGGAATTTGGCTCCTTCTCTCTCCTTTGATCAATCGGAGTCAGTTGAATTTGAGATCAGGATCGTTTTGTGTGGAAACCAATCCCATCAACAATGGCGGGTCCATCTAGCTCATGGTCGCGAGCTTTGGTACAGATCTCTCCTTACACTTTCTCAGCCATCGGAATTGCCATTGCCATTGGCGTTTCAGTGCTTGGTGCTGCTTGGTAACTCTTCATTTATCTCGTTTATTGCTCGCTAGGGTTTTGATTAACTTTTTATTCATCTAATGATTTACCTCTTTGGTTGGAATTATTATATGTTTTAGGGGAATATATATAACTGGAAGTAGTTTGATTGGTGCTGCCATCAAAGCTCCTCGGATTACGTCCAAAAATCTGATTAGGTAAATTTACTTCTCCTTTTGATTTTTTTTTTACTGCACCGCGAATTTAGAAGGGCTATATATAATATGTGTATTAGCAATACTATGATGAAGCTAATTATTGACTTTGGTATTGCTATCTTTGCATAACAATCCCTTTTTTAATAATTCATCGCTAAAAAAACATATTTTTAGGGCATAATAATTCTGTGTTACTAGTTCGTGGACTAAACAACCTCTTAAAGAATAGGAGTAGTTTAAATCGGTGTCCCCGTCCGTGCGTGTGGAAGTTTATAATATCGATTGATATTTAACTTCAAAACGGACTAATTTTTCATAGATGTGTTGCTTGTGCGAGATGAGAGTTGAGTCAAGCTTAGGCAGACCATGGACGTGAAACTTTCAGAGAACGTGTTGTTTTACCTTACTCGTTACTTGCCTTAGCTCTATGTATGTTTGTTTTCGAAACTTTATAAGATTTGTAGGTTATGTTTTCAGTTTGATGGTATTCGGTTATAAACTGTTAGCTTAGTTAGTCGGTTTGGTCTTTCATTATTATCACTCTGTTCTGCTGATAGTGATCACTTTGTGCTGTCAGCCGATGATACATGAGCTTGACAAACTAAACATTGCTATGTGATTGTTAAATTTCCTATTTAGAAGACATACACTCGTTAAAGTGGTGTTCTACATCTGAGCTTCATTTGGTCAACTATCCTATTGTACACTCTGCCTTCTTCATAAACTGGTGTTGAAATCTTGTCCTGCCATTGATAAGGCATCTATTAAAGTTATACATATAATGTTGAAACAGTATGCTTCGATGAGAGAGCAAAGGTATATGGCTCTGGGGTCGTGGGATGATTTATCGCCCTTGATATGCTTGTCTACTATATCTCTAAGCAAGTTGAAGTCAATGGCTCATAATCTACCACATATGTATAATGTCACTGTTGATTATTCTTATCTTTAGTTTGTTCCCAGTCATTTGTATTTTGTGCAATGTCTAAAAAAATTTGTTTGTCAGTGTAATTTTTTGTGAAGCAGTTGCTATATATGGTGTTATTGTGGCCATCATTCTTCAAACAAAGCTCGAGAGTGTACCTGCCTCACAGATTTATGCACCAGAGTCTCTTAGAGCTGGCTATGCAATTTTTGCTTCTGGGATCATTGTGGGCTTTGCCAATCTTGTCTGTGGGTGAGTATGAAATAATTTTCTTCTCGTACATGGAATTCTACTTCGTGGTGTCAAATTTAAAGCAATGTTTTTCTGCCCTTTAATTATCATTATTCCTTTTATTTCTTTTACAAAGGTTATGTGTTGGGATAATTGGAAGCAGCTGTGCCTTATCCGATGCACAGAACTCCACGCTTTTTGTTAAGATCCTTGTAATCGAGATTTTTGGTAGTGCACTTGGGCTGTTCGGTGTTATTGTGGGAATTATTATGTCAGCTCAAGCATCTTGGCCATCCAAGGGTGCGTAAGGCTTCATATTATGTGCTTGTTATTAATGTTATGACAAACACATAAATCTTGACGATCCAAGTCTGCGTAAGTCTTCACATTTTGTGCTTGTTATTAATGTTTAAATTATACTGTATTCTGTATCATATACGTCTGCACAAGTCTTCATTTTTCCCCGTTCTTCATTTGGTCTTTTATCAGTGCATTTTGTTGTGCAATTACTGTGTCAAGTACATTGGTTAGTCCGTTCATTGATGTAATTTCTATTAATAAAGTTATTGAGTGCTAGTTCTTCTACTCTGTTCTTCAATTTATATTGGATGACCACATCCTTAGCATTTCACTATTCATTGGTAAATAGATTGATCCTGTAGCATAGCTTTTTAGGCGGCCAAATAAGGCTAAATCATACAGGATTTGTTTATTCGCGGCTGATGTAGGAACGGTCAAGCTGCCAGTACCATGTGTTTGTGCAAATGAGACTTGTTTCTTATTTCATGGCGAGGATAGTTCCTTGTTCCTCCATACTCCCACTGAATTGGGCAACGGGAGATAGAGTGAAAGAAAAGTTAGGTACTATGATATATTTATTAAGGAGCAAACTAGGAGCTGCAGTAAGCACTAAGCACTATTACTTTGGATTAATTGTCATAGAATCAGCCCATTCAATGGTTTTTCGTAGTGCGAATCCAGATTAGTCGGGCCCAAGGTGGGTAACAGACACTGGATTGGAAATCAAAAAAAAAAAAAAAGAGGAATCATCTCATTCAAATAGATAACTGCGAAGAAATCATTGCCGTGGAAGAGTTGTTGAATAAGTGAATAATATGCAGAGGCTGATTAATCTGCCAATCTCAAAGATCCCATAGCACCGTGTTATATTTGTCATGGCCCCAGCTAAAGGCCAGATTCTTACTTTATACCATCCGACTCAAATAAGGTAATTGTGTGGAGTGTGGAGGGATGAATGAGTGGTTCAGTCTTGAGTTTCAAATTTGAGTATCGTCCTGTTCAGAAAAGTGTTACTATTTCACTGCTGTTTCAGTTGAGACACCCACGAAATGAAAGCATGGGCTAAAACTTAAGTCGAAGCAAAAGCTCTGTTCAAGCTGTAGCTTCTGTTCATTTTATCGATCTTCAAACTGAAAAGACAACTCGTTTTACAATTTGCAGTGTCAAATTTGTTGCCTTAAAAGTTAGCAAAAACTTGTACTGAACATTTCACACGCTTCTGGACATATTTGCACTGCCTGGAAATCTTTCTCGTGGTTCCAACCCTTTTTTTCCAGTGTATCATCTTGGATTATTGCAATTGTTTTTAGCTTCTCAGGATTTTTGCCATCCTCACCATTTTGTTATACGGCTTTGATGACAATTGTTGCAGTTGCAGTAGGCACGTGAATTAGTGTACCTTCATACTACAAAGTAAAGTTATGATATGCTGCAACATCAAGGACAAAAACACCAAGCATTTTTAAAAAAAGTTTTTTGAATAACAAAAGGAAATGCGTTTTACTTTTTAGAAACTTTGTGCATGTTTTGTAAGTGAAATAAGATCGTTTCAATGGAAAACATCTCCAAAAAATCTTTATTGAAAAAGTTTAATTTTAAAAAAAAATGTCCAGACAAACAACAGGGGGTCTTTAAAAACACATTGCGAACTACAAAGTCTACAAGAAAAACTTTAATTTGCCTAGCCAGTTCTACATATTATTAGTATGAATGTTTGTCTGGTGTTTGCCAGCAGTTGTACATTATACAATCAACAGCTAGGGGACCTTTCTATTGGTTCTTTGACATTAGATACAAATTGAACTCATTAATTTAGCATTACCTAGTTTATTCTACACGTTTACATGAAAGTCGCTCTCAAAATAATAGCAAAACGATTGTATATTTTTTTGTATATATATATTTTTGTATGTTATATATAAACAAATATATAAATTTTATGTACTTTTTTTGTTACAGAAAGTAAATAGTTTCAACCGCGGGTTAATAGTAATTTTTGTAGAGCGATAATTTTAGAAGAGGCACTAAGTTGCTTTTAGTCCATGACCAATGAGATAGGGGGTATCCAAATTTTGATTCCCAACAATAGAGTTGGAGTCTCTCTCATGTTTGAGAAAAACAAAGGTCTTTTGAACAAGAACTATATGTTCTGCAGCATGCTTAAAAACTCCTTTCTTAAAGCAATGGTGCAAATGTTTTAATAATAAACTATTAGTACAGCATGTACATCCACAAACTAACAATAACAAATAAAGGACAGTCTGGTGCACAAAATATTCCGCATTCATGCAAAATTCGAGAAAGGGCTGCACTTTAAAAGTGTAATGTAAACAACCAACCCTAATGCAATTATTAACGATTGATTCCATGATTCGAACTCATGACCTTCCCACGTATAATACAATGAACGAGGCATGTAAAATAAAAGGTTCCACCTTTGTATCCTACATATACCATAAACCGCATGTTCAACACCTCAGAAAGAAGGATTATCATTTCAAGAGGACAGAGCTAATTAAATGTAGTAGTAGAAAGTTTAGGAATTAGGAAAGTTAATAATAAAAAGGATATTCTTTCCAGGTAAAGCACATTTGTAAGATGTTCGTTTACTTTTACTCCATGGCTTTAATAATCTTCTTTCCTATTACTCCACTTTTTTTTCTCTTCGAGACAATAAAAATTATGAAAAGAAGTGTAATGCGTGGTAGGTAGGAGTCATTGTTCTTACTTGAAGATCTTCTTTTTACAAACACAGCTTTGATTGCTTCAACAACAACCATAACAAACTCACTATAATCCGATAAGTAGGGTCTGCGAAAAATATTGTATATGCAGACCTTACCATATCTTGTGAAGATAGAGAAGTTATTTTTAATAGACTCTCGGCTTAGGAAAATAAAGGCGAAGCTCTCGGTCATAGTTTGGCGACCTATCTTCATTAAGGGCCTTTAGTCTTTTGATTAGAGTAGGGGTCGCGAGAGAACAGAGTGTACTGTCCTGTCAGAGTCACGAGTCTGTTTATACTCATGATTGTTGTCATAATCAACAAGGTTGAAACTTTCGGAAAAAAAACTTTGAATCGGAGGGCGATCCTCCCGACTGACCGTACCCCAAACCTACACAATAGTCACAACCTCGAATTACATTCTCAAAAACCTTGATGACTAGGTCTACTTATTATATTGCTTAGTTGTCGGATTGCTCGAAATGAATATTTTAAATTTTTATTACTACAAAGAAAGCCAACAGTTAAAAGGGGGAAAAATCAACTTATTGAGAGAAAGCAAGGACCTGTCCAGATGGCAAGATTCGTGTTTATAAACAAACTTGCAGCTGATGAAAGGAACTGGACACTACGCTATATGACAAGCAGGCAAACAACAGAGAATCAGACTTAAGAATATTAAAATCACTTGTAAGTCAACTCCCTCGAGAAAAATTCCAAATTAGCCAAAAAGAGTGTGAGTTGTGGAGTTTCTTTATCACATGGTTGGTGGCAGTAAACTTTCACATGAAATTGGATAGTGTGCGGAATTTCTTCTGTCTAGATATTGTGAAAACTGAAAACAACCACAGCATTCAATGTGCAATGAAAAGAGCAATTTCAATAGGACTATGAATTA